>NW_017536675.1:54658-101103 GCF_001853355.1 Bactrocera latifrons | reverse complement strand
AAAATAGTATCCATTCTATTTTTATAAAAAATAGTAAAAAATATTTTAAAAAACCATAACTATCCGGTCTACAAAAAAAAATTCTAAAAAAAAGTTAAAAACGTGTTTGGGGTATCATCAGAACGATCTATAATTCTCATCAAACTCATGATATTACTACCTATATATTTGGTTGGTTGAAACAGCCGTACATAGACCTACTATTGTGCTCCCTAAATATTTACTAACCGTATATCCATTACTCACGTTTATTAAATGTAGGGGTCATCACAGAGTACCTACCTTTGAAATTGCACCATTGCAAATGAGGAAGAGTAGAAAGCGCGGAATGCAGAGCATGCGCGAAGGATGATGAGACGTTGCATCATTATATATGTGAATGTCCAGCCCTCAGCTGTAAGGGATAGAGCATATTTCCCAGCTTCAACTGAAGAAACATTGGGTTGCTGGGGAGGAAAAAAATCAGATTTTTTACCA
The DNA here is from genome assembly GCF_001853355.1 of Bactrocera latifrons. Classification (NCBI taxonomy): domain Eukaryota; kingdom Metazoa; phylum Arthropoda; class Insecta; order Diptera; family Tephritidae; genus Bactrocera; species Bactrocera latifrons. The sequence continues at coordinate 100,626 of NW_017536675.1, read as the reverse complement.
AATACATAATGATTAATTCAGTTAGCACTCGGAATCACAATGGGCCTAATGATGGCCTAAGTGTGGCTGTCTGCGATCTGCTTATACACTAATAGTTAACTTTTTGAAATTTTTTGGGACCCGTCGAGGTGCTATTTTTAGCTATTTTCAATATCTGAAACATTTCTCAACTTAAAAGAATTTTCAAATATTTTCTAAAATATCCGTTTTTATTTGAAGATAAATGTATTGGCTTGGCTGGAGCATCCTCGAGAGCCCTAAAACCCTTCACTGTTTAGGCATTATATCAACTTGCGAATTTCAACTTTAGATTTTTATGATTTTTTTACCCCTATATATATCGAGTGCCTAAATATTTTCCGAAAATTTTAAGTTGGCAATGACTTTTGAACTTAGTATAACATATCAGAATTTTAAACTTTCTGTAGTCAAAAGAGCCAGAAAATCGAATTTGAAACTTTGACACGACTTTCCTAGATATATTAAAAGGAATTTAAGGCGTTTTTGGGCAAGGGCTACATATCTGTCCCAGTGAGATCCTTTGAGCTTGAATCAAATCTAAGACCTTACCTAACGTTCCTAGATACATTTTTCACATAGGGATCGCAGGAACTACGTTCCAATCTTAAGCAGAAAACTCCTTTTTACCACAAGATCCTTTTTTTAGGGGATCATTCTGTAGAAATATATGGTTGATTATTAAATAGCATTCAATTTTAAAGAAGTTAAATTTTTTTTATTTATTTTTTCAATCCAAAACTTTCACAACAATAAACCTTTTTTCGGACATGTAAGTGGATATAACCCGTTAAGTAATTATGCTCCCGGTACGTTAGACTTCGGTACTCTGCTAAGGTCCTATCGCCCAGCGGAGTTAAATTTTCAACAATTTTTGATCAATATAGAAATATTGATATTTAGAAATATAATTTTTCGCAATATCTCAGTGCAATGAACTCGAAAGGGTGGCCATATTCGAAATACATAAAATATATTAAAACAAAAAACGACGACAAGCAAATTAATAAAACACGAGATTGTTACACTACGTTGACCCAAACAAAACAGCATTTACATATAAATTGAGTAATAAATTACAGCAAACCATTCACGCAAATGTAATTTATGCGCCGCTGTTAGCGAACTCGCTACTTTTCATATTAAATACAATAACACATTAATGCAAGCAGTTTTTTTTTTATTTTTTGTGATACATTTTTGCAAAAAAGCGCTTAAACGCAGTTGAAAGGCAATAAAATGAAAAACCGATTAAGTTTTGGCATAAAATTTACAATTCAAGCGAAAACCACCGCCACAGACACTAATTAGCTTGCGCAAAACAGCAGCAGCGGACGCATTTAGTAGCCGACTAACTGTTGACGCTGCTGCTGCACGCAAACCCCAACCATACAGCGTATCGACGCGGCGCGGCGCAATGCGATGCGGTGCCGCACAGCAACAATGAGCATAGTTGAATATTTATACGCCATACAGACAGAGCATGCGCGCTGCACGGGAGCCGTTTTTTTACTTCTCGCTTAATTACTTTAAAGTGCTACCAACTTAAATTCAAATTCCAAAGTGTGGCTAATTAATTTCACCTCAGCGCCGCACGTCTCTCGTCGCTACGCTACCAGTTTCCCAGACGACGAAACAAGTTATGAGCGCTGACGACGAGTTGTTCGCGTTGTTCTTCTATAGCTTGCTGCTGTTATTCAGCTACTCAGTGCTTCTGTTACTGCTTCGACCAGCCGAAGAGCAGAAAACAGAAGATTAACCATGCGCCAAACAAAATGTGCAGAGCGCGCTTATGTATGCATGTCTGCGCGCGCTCGCGCATATACATTCATATAAATATTTGAGCATGCGCGCACACTGGCATAATGCGCGCATAGTTGTGTTGGTACAAAATGTGGTCATGGCAGCTAAAGCGCTTTGCCGTGTCACAGTGCGCGCACCTTCACCACAGCGCACAGTCACCGCTTCAACGGCGCGACCATGTTTACCCCAGCGCTGTTTGTAGCACATTTGTTTGTTGGTCAGCGCGCGACTTGAATGCGGCACGCCACCGCCGCTACTACTACAATGACTATAACTACTACTACCAGCGCAACAATTGCAGCAGCTGCCACTGTCATTGCCACCGAACACAGTGTGGTGCCACGCGGCGCGCAACCACAAGTGAAGTGGCGCGGCGGCGGTGGCGGTGTCAGCAAAGACGTCCACGAGCCGGACCACAATACAGCGCTCCGCTTTAACCCATTCGTTGCGCTTGCCGTACAATTGCACTATCGAGCAAGCGAACGTCCAAAACCAAGCAAGCCAGCAATATGCCCACCACTCTGTGGTTTAATATATGCACATTCATGCCAAGCGCGCCTCTTGCATACAATCTGTGGCTGGTCAGCGTTGTCTTGGCTTAGCTTTGGCATCTGCAGCTCTTTTATATTTTCCTGTTTTTGCTTTGCCGGTTCGGTTGTTTCATTGTGATTTGCTGGTCTCGTACTCTACGGTGGAACAATCAATGCATCTGCATTGGTGCGGCGCTCGGCAGCATAAGCACGTTCTGGCATCTCCATTTGTGTTGTTCTCATAAGCTTCAGTATCAGCATCGTCATTATAGTATTTTCTTGTATTTCCTTTCACATAGATTAGTGGTTATCGATGCACCGTTCTTTTGTTGATCTGCCTCAATATGCCGCTATTGATCTTCTTTTGCAAAGTTGCCACATTCTATTCCTCCCTCCCCATTTCGCATTGCACAAATGCATCAAAGCTTGAACGATTGTTCATCATGAAAAGCCGCCGGTGTGAGATATAAGTTATTTACTGCTTTCGATAAAATACAGCTCAAGACAATGGTTTCAGTTTGCAAGTAAGAACTCTTTAAGGAAATATTACTAGGAAGAATAGTAGTCAGCGCTTAAGCTACATGCTTATGAAAAATAATCTATGTCTGGTTTTATGGATGAGAAAATGTTTTCGAGGCATAAACGGTTTCGAAGATGGAAAACGAACGACATAGGTTTGAGCAACTGAATTACTTTCTTAATGTTTTTCAGTCCGACACCTGACTGGTGCTGCAGAATTACTTTCTTAATGTTTTTCAGTCCGACACCTGACTGGTGCTGCAAAAGATTTTTAGAACTTGGTCGATTTGTTCCACTAAAAGATCTCCACTTATAAAACTTATATTATACTCTGTTCGAAAAATTCAACACATAAAGGACAGCTACCGGCTTTGGTGGTCATAAATTAGTTTAAGCCTAAAGACTTCTGACGAAGCACAGGTGGTGCGTGGATAAAATTTCTTCCAAAAAGCCTTTGGCTGTAGGCACTTAGATTAGTCTTACCGGATTTGTGCGTTAACGAACTCTGTGATCTGGCAATAGATCTTTTAAACCTGATTTCGTTTACTGCTAGCTTACGTCGCATTTTTAATGGAATGTTTAGAAAGGTTGTATGCTTTGTTTAATGAAGTATGAAATTGCTTCCGATATCTTCTTCGATGTATACTAAGGAGTAATGTAAGATCCTCAGCTATCTTGGAGTCTTATCTCTCGACGGTTTTTGAAACTGGTTGAGAATTAGAATATCGACTTGGGAACTTCACATGAAACTGGAGTATGATCCCCTACTAAATGAAGTAGTACATCGCTCCATAAGGAGGAAACTAAACGAAGTAGTTCAACGCTCCGTAAGGAGTCAAGCAACAAGTTTCCTAACAACTAGTTGTAGTCTACTATCTTAGCAGAATTTCGAAAATTTACGACGAAGTCCATATTTCAGCCAAGTTCAACCTTTCATTTCCACCTGCCTGGGCAAAGTATAAAAGCCTACTGCGTTCGTTACACTTTCCTGTTAACTTACAAACTGCATTCACGGGCAAGACAAACGAATTGAACTGGAACATCTTACATCCAACCATTAAACGACCACTGACGGGCCACCAGCACTTGGCGCACAGAGACTGTCGCGCTTCGTTTGCCATCACCAACATCCAACATGCGCTCAGCTAGCGTTCTTCGTTTTATAAAAAACAAAAAACTTACAATCCGGTTTTCAGTCTTAAACGTAACAACAACAATACTCGACGCGATCGCGACTTTACTATGGCTCGCTGCCACAGTACGTTAATCGTTAAGAACGTGGTCGGGGAAACGAGCAATTGCCGCGAGCTTCTGTATCTGAGGTTGCTGCCGTCCTGGCTAACCTGACTTGATCAGTGTGGGGTGCGCGCGCGCGGGTTGTTGTTGTACATTGTATTTTGTTTTTATCTTTTCAAGCATTTTTGTTTTTTTTCTCGTTGATTTTTTTGTTTTTTTGGATCGGCGTTTTTCTGTTTCTTTTTTGTTAGCATTGCCGCAAGCCACAGAGGTTTGACTGCATGCTGCTATAGCGCCGACCGTCGTTCGCACAGAGTGACTCGCTTGCGTGCCGACTGTTGGACAAACCGGGTGACTGCTTTGCTAGCTCACTGTCTACTTGTTTTCCAGAGCGCTTACTGGCTTTCTAAAGACTCTTTGGGTGCGCGCGTGTATGTGCCTGTTTCTTAGTCGTATGCCGCCTGTCCGCCTGACTTCTACGCGGCTTTTAACTGTAGCTCTGTATCGTTGTTGGTGGCACCGGTGGCTGCTTACCTCGCCCGTCTTTGAATTTTGTTTGTCGCTCAGTCATCCATTGTGTGCGCTCGCCAGCATGGTGGACGGACAATTACCCGATTTGTTTGTACGTAACTCTGTGTGTGTAATTTTGTGCTTAACGTGATTTTTAATTAAAAATCTTTGTAGACTTCAAGTAGGAAAAAGTGTACCTGAGTGAATGCAGAGCGCGGCGCGTTGCCGGAAGGTTTGCGCCCAACTAAATGGTACACATGTGTATGTATGTATGTGCGTCAGTCGATACTTGTCCGCATCTCCAGCGTTGGTAATGATCGGTGTACACAGCGCTGGCGTGGACCGCCGCTCCACTGAGGGAGGCGCACATTTTCGACAAGTTGGCATAAGAGATTCAATTGTGATAACCACTTGTCCATATGTAGTGCATGCTGTCACACAACCATACATACACATCGGCCCCTGGAATATGTGCGCCTCGAAACAAGTCACAATCAACGCTTTGAAGCGCGTTCGTGCAGCCCAAGCGCGCTTATGATTTTTTTCGTATTTCTTTTTTTTTAATTTTTTTCTGTTAGTATGACCAAGGGATATCGCTTGTTATTCACTTAGAGATATTATCAAAGTGCTCCAGTATAAGTTAGCAACAAAAATAAATTATAACCACACGTTGGGCACTTAGATAAAATATAAATGCAGCCGCAGTTAATGGCGGAATATTTTAAGCTCGAGCAAAGCATAAAATTACATGGTCATATCGCATAGTTGTAGTTGTAGTTGCTGGGTTAGAGCTGTGTCTATGAAACTATTAACTATTAGAAACTCGTTCTTGGATACTGCAGGATAGTGGTAAGCCTTATGGAAGCAATTATCACAGGAGAGCATTAAAAGATCAAGCGAAACGCAGGCAACTAAGTATCTCCACGATCATGCCCACTGGCGCAGTTGGTCTTCTTAAAGTTTGAAAAATTAATCACTTTTCTTGCTTGCTTAAAGAAAAGTGTTTATATTTGAAGCCATAACTTTCTGGCTGCAATGGGTCTAGCCCATTTCCCCACATATATGATACATATGTATATTGAAACAAATTTTTACCCACTCAGCATATTTGGACAGATCTTTTCGGACCTCAGACTGCACAGCACTATTGTCGAAGTGGGTGTAATAGCTAGATTTACCAGCTTCATTTTGAGATAGCGCGTTTTACTCTAAGTCCACTCCCACACTGCGTAATTGTATGTTCAGTCAAGCTACTTTCCAGTGTCCAAAATCTGTATACTTACAGAGTTTGCAGTTATCTGCATTTTCTGACTCAAACTTTGACTACTGAAGAGTTTGCCGGTAGTTGCTTTTCAGCTCTGATTTTGAAGCGATCAATCAGAGAAACTCTAATCACTTTATAAGTATTTTTAACTATCGGTTCCAATATCTTTATATTCCTTACATAAATCATTAAACTATCTAATCTTAAACCGTTAAAGTCCTAAAGCTTCATTAAAAAATTTAAAAAAATATTTCAAGTAATTAAAATAGTTAAAATTGGTTGTCAATATAAGTCGACAGGAGTCTACTAGACTTATACTATACAAGAGAGTATAAAAATTGGACTGTTCGAAGAGTACCACTTGGAGCGGAAATAAGCTAAGTTAGCACTTCTGTAAAAAGTTATGATATCATCTTAAGAGAAAAGAGAGTCTTTGGCAACTTTGAAATTTAGGCTTGTGGAGTTCAAGTTCTAGTGGTTATGGGAGACCATCAAGAGTTCTAACTCACTGCTCTATCTCGCTCCAAGCGAAGTGTTTCGAAAGCCTTCCTAAATAATTAATTATTTGCCGATAAGTGATCCAAGATTTATTCGATTTGTAAAAATTCACTACGGTCTGTTTTTTTCTTAGAAAATTATCTAGAACACCTTCAGTAACAGTAAAATAAAATATTACTACCATACAAAATGAAGTTTTTTATTTGACAAGATATCTTCATAAAATTATACATACAGTATTGTTTAAAGCAGCTCTCTAATTTTCGAACAAATTGTTCAGATTGTGCTCCTATAAGATATAGCTAACATACAAAATTGCCACTCAAACTCGAGATAAAGAATTTTTGGTACCCTTTATTCTATAAGACATGACCCTGTAAAGGGTATTAATATAGCTTTAGTTCAGCCGAAATTAAGGTTTTTTTTTCATTTTATAATTAAAATTAATAATTTTTATTTACTACCTGTCCAAACGGGCTATTCCAATAAGCCAGTAAAGACTTGAAAAATATGGATCGTACTATCCTTATGTGGCACATAGGAAAACCCCAGCAATTCATTACCACCAGATGTAATACACTTATGATAATGATTTTTTCAGTCCTCGAAATACTCGAAACACTTTTCATAAGCAATTTTTGTAATAGCCCTCAGTCCCATGAGTTAATTTTATTTTATCTCTTCGATCGACTGAAAGCGGCATTTTCAGTTTGTGGAACAAGAAAAAATTACACGAAGCCAGATCTGGTGAATGCGGTGTTTGGTCGATGGTTGCGTTTTTTGCTTTAAATTCGGTCGCAATCATGCTTGATGCGATGGTGAATAATCATCGTGCAAAACCCATGAATTGTTCTTCCACAATTTCGTCCGTTTTCGGCGGATGTTCGCATGTGAAGTCCTCAATACGGTCAAAAAGAACTCCTTATCGACCCTTTGTCCTTTCGGAACAAATTAATGATGCACCAAACCATGAATATCGAAAAAACTATGAACAATACCGTGATCTTTGATCGGATTTGTCGTGGTTTTTGGTTTCGGCTCGTTTTTCCCCTCTCCATTTCGATGATTGTTGATTTGTTTGCATGCCAAACTCATAAATTCATGTCTCGACGGCAGTTATTATGATCTCCATGAATGTGGGATGGGAATTCGCACGATCAAGCATGCCCAAAGAGACTGGTTTATGGTACTCATTTAAAAAAAAAAAATAAGCTTTATCGGGACGAGTCGCCAAGTACGCATTTCATACCCAAAATATCCACCAAAATCATTTGAACGGATTTGCGAGAGATGTCGGACTTTCATGCCATCTCTCTAACACTTGCCAAAAATTTTCACTTTTTAATATTTTCCTAACTATTGAAAGGGAGTTTGAAGACTATCTACAATGAGGCATGTCTTCAACGACCTCTCCAACGGCTTTAAAGACTTTGTACCACTCGTAGGGTAACCGGAGAATTTAATTACAAATCCGGTTGCTTTTTCATCACAGTGTATATGGTGCATATATATTATACTTGTGTACTTATTAAGTCTAAGCATACGAAATTTCGTGTTTGCATTAATATTCAAATAAATTATTTCTGTGCTTAATAGCATCTTAAAATAGCAGCACTATTAAACAAAACCGAGAAAAATAAAAAAAGTTAAAAAAAATTAATTTATGGCAAATACAGAATTTGTTTGATTTTTGCTCGCATGACTTAGTTGTCTTTGTTATTGAGATTTTTCATTTGTTATAATGATGTTTTGTTGTTTATATATATAATTTGCTGTTGCTCTCAACTTGCCATAATGGCTCTACGACCAGGCTACCGTTGTACACTCCACAAGACAGTTAGGCTTAGACACTTAAGTGAGTGCTTATTGTTGCATCTTCATTAACTAAGCTTTATGTATGGATATATACATAAGTACATATACATAAGTACATATATATTTACCTATATATGTGCGCATGTAGGTATGCCCGTGGCGTTATAAGTTGAGCGTGAAGCATTAGCGGAATAATTTGAAGTTGAAAACTCTTTTGAAATTCCTGCTGTTCTTGCTGTTGTTGTTGTTGTGGCTTTGTCATTTATCAGCTAATAAAGCAACTTTAGATACAGACAAAGATAATATGAATTTTTATGCACACACACATACACCTGTGTGTGTGTATGTGGAAATATGCGTGCGTATCATAAAGTCATAGATTAGCGTCACATCATTTGGTCTAATACCGAAAGTTATAGGCATTAAATGAGCTTGTAAAATCCAATGCGTTATTGTGTGTCGTTGTTTCGAGATTTTAAGCTATTGTGCAAAGCATTTTTATTGCAGTAGCTAATAAGCGTTGAAAGCCATTTTTTTCTTGATTAACAAATTTGCTTTGGAATATTTTTTTATAAATTTTGTATATTTTTTTTTCTGGGGAATTTTGATAGATACGCTATGCATTTAAAATGGTAATTTCATTGTCAACGCTTAATCTACAAACGGTGGCAATTGCTTAACTCAAAAGGAATAAATATGGTTTTTGTTGCTTTTGTATTGAAATACAATAGTCAGCGCTACGGTAAAGAGACATAAATTTTAACAAAAAAACAAAAAATAAATGCCAATAATTTAAAAATTTATATGGATATGAAGACAGTCACACACAGAGAAGTTGAAAAAAATATAATATTTTTTATTTCGGGTAAAATACTTTTTTCGGATTCAATTTGGGGAAAAAATATTTTTAATTTTTGTATTTTTATTTGATTTTATATTATTTATATTATTTTTTAAATTTTTAAATTTTTTTCTTATTTTCAACTTTGCCTAATCAACTTCGAAAAGGCTTTTGACAAAACTGTTCAGCAAAAATGTCGTTTTTAGTTGTTTCCGGCTTTCTTGGCTTATGAGTAACTATGAAAGCTTTAAATAGGTGTAATATTAACTTAGTTTAGCTCGCCAATCTTTAGGATTTGCAAATAGAACAAAAATACAGCTATAAATTCAACTGGTATAAACTGGTATAATCAATCTCAATGCTTTTAATCAACTGAGGAACAATTTTTTACACAATTTTTNCAAAAATACAGCTATAAATTCAACTGGTATAAACTGGTATAATCAATCTCAATGCTTTTAATCAACTGAGGAACAATTTTTTACACAATTTTTAAACAAAAATATAGCCTATAGTTGTTTTACGCGTTCTTCGCATTCTCATTTGTGGTTTTCTTGGCTTATGAGTAACTATGCAAGAATCAAATAAGTTTAATATTAGCTCTGTTTAACTCGCCAAACAAAAATACAGCTATAAATGCAACTGGTATGAACTGGTATAATCAATATCAATGATTGTAATCAACTGAGGAAATTTTTTTACGCAATTTTTAAGCAAAAATATAGCCTATAGTTGTTTTACGCGTTCTTCGCATTCTCATTTTCGGTTTTCTTGGCTTATGAGTAACTATGCAAGAATCAAATAAGTTTATTATTAGCTCTGTTTAACTCGCCAAACAAAAATACAGCTATAAATGAAACTGGTATAAACTGGTATAATCAATCTCAATGCTTTTAATCAACTGAGGAATAGTTTTTTACACAATCTTTAAGCAAAAATATAGCCTATAGTTGTTTTACGCGTTCTTCTCATTCTCATTTTCGGTTTTCTTGGCTTATGAGTAACTATGCAAGAATCAAATAAGTTTATTATTAGCTCTGTTTAAGTCGCCAAACTTTACGATTGGCGATGAGAACAAAAATACAGCTATAAATGCAACTGGTATAAACTGGTATAGTCAATCTCAATGCTTTTTAATCAACTGAGGAAAAGCTGATGGCAAAATTTTTAAGCAACGATATAGGTTTAGTTGCTTTATGCATTTTTCCCATTCTCGTTGCCGGTTTTCTTGGCGAAAGATTAATTTTGCAAGCTTCCAATAAGTTTAATCCTATATGCTTTTAACTCCCAAACTTTAGGATTGGGAAATTGAACAAAAAACAGCTATAACTGCAACTGGTATAATCAAGCAGAGACGAAATTTCAAGCGATTTTATCATTTTAATGAATTATCCATATAATTGAATGCATTAAATCTAGCTGTATAGCTTTCTACTTTCAAACTAGCAGAGTCTTTAATGACGGAGTGCGAATCAAGCAAAGTTTTATTTGTGGGTACTTAGGTAACTTACTAACAAAACCTCCGTTGACAAAAATATTTCAAGAAGTGTATGATTTATACCAAATAATGTGACATACTGACATATTTACATACATACATACCAACAGGCCGAGCTAAGCCTTATTACCTAAACGAACAAAATACCCACAAGATATTAATCACATACACATATTCTAGTTTTATACATTTTTTTTTTAAATTTTTTTCTTTCAAAAGTAATTAAAGTGGCTTTTTGTCGACGTTGTCACATTTAAGCTTCCATCTGATAAGCCACGCCGCACAAGCCGCACTTATTTATTTAAATTCTTTTTGGTCACCACATTATTTTCCTCGTACTGAAAGAGGCTGAAAAAAGAACTATTATCTACCATCAAGCCAAGCATTCTGTGGTCGTTTATTTGCTTAGCCCGTTAAGAAAGGCTGGGTGTATGTAGGCATGTGTGTGTGTGTGGTGTTTACTTAAGCCAGCAAAACAACGCCGTCATCAATGGTATTTGCTGCCTCAAAGGGGTTTTATTTGATTTTATTCTTCACTTTTTTCCACTTCTTTATTTTGTTTGTTGGCCTGAAGGCATTTTCGACCGATGCTGTGTGCTAAGCATGCGCATATACTTACAGACATACATACAGCGTATAAACATATTTATATTTTTTTCTTCCTCAGCATCAACTTACAGTTTTTTTTATTTGCTTGCTTTCTGTCTTAGCCGCTTTGTTGCAACCTTCAGTTGCGGCACTTACGGCATTTACACACCGATGTGAATAAAAATATATTGTATACATATATATATACACGCATGCATTTAAAAACATTCCAGTGTTCACCAGCCGCTGGCATTTGTGTTTTGAAGACTACAACAAAAAAGAGAAAAAAAGCGCAACAACAACAAAAAACCAACAAATAAAGGTCCAATATTGGTGCGCTGGCTTAGACTGTGGCAGTGTTGGCGGCCATTAGCCAGCAACCAGCAGCCATCGGGCATCATTTGGACAGCCGCGATGAGCTCACATTTTCATCTGAGGCTGTTGGTGTGGAGGAGGTTAATAATTCGACGAAATTGCGGCACATTTACTTTTCAAATTTCTTGCTTAGCGAAAAAAAATTTCCATAAATTATAGAATGAATTAGTGCAACCAGAAGTTATAACTTAAAAGTTAGTAACACCCATAATTATAACCTTAAAAATGTAACTAAAATCTGAAAGCATGTAATAAATCATAAATGAAGTACTGTCACTTGTCACGAGTCACTAGTCCTGGCCAGCTACCAATTTGTTTAATTTATCAGTTGTTGCAGGAATTTATCAGCTGTTGTAGCAATTCGATGCTGTCGTTTATGATTAATAACTAGTTAAGGTTTAATTATTAGAGATTAATGACCAGCTAAGGGTTTGGTTGTTTAGACAAGACTACATATAATACTCCAATTTGTGGTTATCTCACCAAAATAGCTCTAGGAACATAAGAATAGACCTGTCACTTGTCAATGAGACTATGAAATTTTTTTTTATAATTTTCTCCGAGGTTAGGAAATATGGGGGAGTAGTAAATATTTCATTCAGAAATGGTAGACACAATTTTTCTACGCTAATAATTTTAGACATTTAATGCTTCAGAGAACTATTATCTACAAGTGACAGTAAGACAACATCAAGTGTCATTACTGATAAATTCGCTTATTCAAAACTTTATTTGACAGAAAGCTTTGGCATGATGTTAAATATTTTGATAAATATCTAAATATAAATTCCAAAAAATATCCTTGACAGCTTTAAAAACTTCTCACTCACATCATTTTCCATCATGACTCTATTAGCTTCATCAGCATCTTAAACTTGTCCCTTTATGAGTTTGAGCTTCTACAAAAGCCTATTGTAACAAGTAGGTAAGACAATCCTCATTCAATTATCGTTGAAAACTTTGTAAAGATCTTATTTAAACCGCCAACAAGGTTTCATTAAATAATTTTTGTTATATGCCCGCAAGTCTCGTTTCTATTTTTCTCCTCAGAAGGGTCTCATTTGATTACTTTAATTTCACATACGTGGCTATCTGCGATGCGTGAGAGTTTCATTGAAATAAATGGCTATTTGTTTTACGTACACCCTATCTGCATTCACTATGTCACTGTCCGTTTGTCTGTCTGACTATTTAGCCTTAGGACGGACGGTCAATTGTGCTGTTTGTTTATTTACAGATTTCAGCTTATTTTCTTTGCGGTTGCAGAGATGCAAATGCATTTACAGTTGCGAATATGTCCAAGTAGGGATGTTGTAGCGTGACTTTCAGTCTTACTGAAATGAGAACAAGCCATGGGTTTTAAGAAAAAAATTCTCGTCAACGGTTTTAGAAAATATAATACATTTTCTTTACATCTTTATGCGCTATGGAGCTTTCAAAATCGCAGCCAATCGAATTGTCATACTTTAGCAAGTTCATACTTAATCGAAATCAGAGAATTTGAGAGCCCCTTTTTGCACTACACTTGTGTCTGCGTAACAGAAAGATACCCGAGTTTATACCCTCCTATAGGTTGTTGCATCAAAATTATTCGAAAAGGAAGGATTCAGGAGAGCTAGAGAGAGCTAGAGAGAGAGTCTGTCCTACAAATTCAAAGCGTGAGGTTTGACAATATAAACGGGTAGTAAAAATTTGGAAAGTATCCGATTTGTAATAACTTTTTTACTCAGGAATGACTTTTTTCTTAACACGGGTAATTGGAATACATTTTTTGATTTATTCGAGGTAGTTCCCTTCAGCGGTCATACATTGATTATAACGATCTTCCAATCTTTCGATACCATTTTTGTACTACGATTTGTCCTCTGCTTCAAAAAAAAGGCCTCAGCTTCGGCGATCATGGCTTTATTCGTCGAAATTTTCTTCCCTGCAGGCATTTTTTGAGATCTGAGAACAAGAAATATTCGCGGCGGGTTAGATCTGAAAAATATGCTGGATGCGGAAGCAATTCGAAGCCTAATTCAAGGATTTTTGTGATCGCTTCCACAGATTTTTGTCACAGTTATTTGTCTTGAGGAAACAGCACTTTCTTTTTTTCTCAATTTCAGGCATTTTTCGGTGATTTCATACAATAAACTGTTAAGCATTCGAACTTTGAAATTACATAGGAATGGAATGAACGGACACGGCCAAATAATATGAGTCCGTTTGTTTTATATTGTGGTCTGAACTTAAGAACGACTACTTTGATGGGATTGTCGAGTAAAAAAAAAAAACAATGGTAGAGTTATTTCGAGAGGATAAACGACCACAGCCCTCAAAGTGATTAAGAAGACAGCAGTTCTGTCAAAAGTTTGTTGACCTTGACATTTATAAGTGCATAAAATCATATCAAATGAAAATTCACGGACTTCTCAGTTAATAAAATATGAAAATATGTTAGGAATTTCCAACAGGGTCTGCGCTTAAGTAAGGAATCTTCAATCTTCTTCATATAAGAATCAATATGTGCGCTGAAAACGCGGCTGGTAGTAATATGATAACAATCGAGTGCATTATTAAACAACATTATGGATAGTGAGAATCAAAGTGGATAAGAAATAATGAATATTAAAGCTTTTGCGACTGAGAAAGAGAGAAAGTTGTAGTAGAGATGCTTATGATGGACACAATCAGCAGCTGATTATAAAGCTGTCGTGTTAGTTTTGCGGCTGCTGTGCGGCAACAATCTGCGTTTGATTAGCTGTGCTCAAACTGTGATGTGGTTTGATTGAGGTCAATGAATGGGGAAGTTGTATGTCTGATAATGGGGGCCTAAGTGCGGGTGTCGTGAGCTTCTAGAGAGAACCTTGAGAAGCGAATTTTGTTTACAAAAACTGATGCCATAAAAAATTAAATTGAAAAACAGATATTTCGGTGAGAAACTGTCGTTGTAAACTTTCAGAAATATGGCAAATTGCAGAGCACTCACAAGCACTCAACTAATCTTTGGCATAGACAGCAAGAATTGCAAATTATTTTATGACTGCCGCGCCTCTGTCGCTGCTACTTGTCAGCTACTACTCCAACACGCACACCAGCTTACTTGACTGTTGGTAGGCAACTGGTGTTGCATATTGCGCTGTCGAAATTCAGCCGACTACTGCATATAGTTAGTATACTTTTGCTAAGTGTCTAGTGTGTTTATCAAAGTCATAAAAGCCAGCTTATCGCTGCTGTGGAAAGGAAATATTTTAGTCGTTTCTGCCTGCAGATAATGAAAATAACAATCAGCAGTTTATTGCGCCATCATTTAGATAAATATTAGAGCGTCTATTTTAGCACCGCAGGGTCAATAAAGTAATATATATATATATACATATATATGTGTGTTTGTATATATTTGGAGACGCGTTGAATGCTTACCACTATCAGAGTTAAATACTTTTCCAAAATTCCACAAGAAATACTAATGTTTATATTTTGCTTCTTACCATTACAGTACTAACTTGGCCATGTCAATGACGCGACGGTGAGCGCCAATACGCGTCAACGTCAAGTGCTAACTGAAAAATGCCTACCGAGAATACAATGCTAGAGGACCGCCCTGGCGGCGGTGCCATGACTATGACGCGCCCGAGCCGCCTGGAGCAATTCTTGCAAGCGCCTGGCGCTGGCGGCGCGTCGGAGCAACGTAGCGCTTCTAGCGGACGTGTGCCGGGCGGCGCTGCTGCCGCCGCTGCTGCGGCAGCTGCTTATGAGACACAACTCGCTTACCAACATCATTTGGTGGCGGCTGGTTTGATGGGCGCTGGCGGTGGCGCGGCAAATGCGCAAGCGGCACATTCCGCCTTCGTGCCAGTGCTGCCATCACGTAATGCAATGCGCGCGCCAGGCGCCGCCGCCATTTATGGTGGCATGCTGGACGCGGAGGTGGCCAAGGAGGCAAGCAAACGTCATGGCAGTAATACAAATTTCGAGATCATCTCTATGATGGCGGATAAACGTAAAGAGTTGGCGCTGCGCGAGGCTGCCGCGGCGGCAATGTTGATGCAACGACCACCTGGGCAGGGTCCACCACCGGGTGTGCCTACTGCTGTTATGTATCCACCACCACCGTATTTGGGCGGACCGGGCCCATCGCCAACTGGCGCCGGCACATTCGCCTTTCCATCGGCAGCCGCAACGGCAGCGTTGTTTCCCGCTGGGCTGCCACCAACTATGCACGCTGGTTTGGATCGCCGTTTATTGCGCGCACCGGGACGCGCATCACGTCCGAAGAAGCAGTTTATTTGCAAATTTTGTAATCGTCAGTTCACCAAGTCTTACAATCTGCTCATACACGAGCGCACGCATACCGACGAGCGACCGTATTCGTGTGACATATGTGGCAAGGCATTCCGCCGGCAGGATCATTTGCGCGATCACAGGTGAGTTGAGCACGTTTTTTTTTATACGCACCTTTCCTTACACTGTGTTATTATTATTACGTTTTGCCTCGCACATCCATCATAAACTGTCAACCGCGAAAAAAACGCGCTCTGTACGTGATTATCTTGCAAGCGACGTCGGAATCAAATTACTTTCGCATACAAAGAACGACACGTGTAAATAAGAAATAACAAAACCCTGAACGCTCATTAAGCGCAATGCGGTTAGCGCGCGATGTGCAACGGCCACGGCAAGGGCAAACCGCAAGTCCTACGCAACCGCAACCTGCGCGCAGTCACTGCCAGACCACGAGCCTGTGCGTTTAAGCGGCGTAAGAAATGCACAAAAAGGATTGAAAAATGACCAGCCAACAGCGACATTTATCTTACGGGCGCACAACCAGAAATCAGCCTGCGCGCGAGCGCTACAGTGCGACATGTTGTGTTTGCCGTGCGCAGAACCTGTTTTCAGTTCGAGCATAATTATTTTCGTTTCTTTATGCCCTACCATTAGAGACTGTCGGTTGCTGCTTGGGCTATTTGGCAAGCAATCACGGCGACAGGCCAGCCATTTTAAGGTGGCTGATGTGTGGCGATTTGCCGCGTTGCTGGCTGATGTGTTGACTTAAGCCATGGCCATTGCTGCCGGCCGTCGAAGTAATTCTATTTGTGTAGTAAGCGAAGCTGCTAGTTTATAGAACGACCGCGCGTCATCTGCAGAAATAACATTAATCATTCTGTACCTGTATGTTTTTTGCGTTGCTTGAACTACACATATTTTCTGAGAAATAAGTGATTATGACGTTTGAGGCCCATTTGCAAAATAGTTCACAAAGTCGATTTTTGTATAAGTGATTTTGGTTGGTTGTGAGTTAGGAATGTTCTGTATACCACTTATGGAGCTGCTAGATTTTCTTAACCACCAGTTAACTTAGACTGTATGAATCTGAAAACTCGAAACAAAAACTTACGAATGAACAAATCCCCACCAAAAAGCACCAAAGACTACTTTTTAAAGCTTTTCACGCTATCTATTACAATGTGGAACTTAAAAGTTTTATAACGATAATCTCTCTAAAAGACTTAAACAACAAGAACGACACAAGCTAAGATATTAAAGTGAGACTTTAAAAGAAAATAGTTTCTGGTTTGGCTGAACATTATAAGTCCTACTATATGCCTGACAGAAGGAACCGTATTAGCTCGAACTCAAAGCACAAAGCTTAAAATAAAAAAATCCCCACGATAAAGTTCCAAATACTACTTTCAAACACAGAAACTATTCCAATCTGGAACTTAAAAGCTTTGTATTGATGATTTATAAAGCTAGGTTCTATTAGAGACTTAAACAACAGTAACGACACAATCTAACGTTTTAAAATGAGATAATACATTCAGAAGAAAAAATCTTCTGAACTTCAAAAGTCACACTAAATGTCCGAAAAAGAGGAACGTGAGATTTAACCCACATTGAAAATATCTCAAGAATCTGATGAAAATAACTCTGTTCAACTTAACTCACATGAATAATAGTTATACTTTCGAAGTGAACACAATTTATTTGCATAAAAACATCGACAGGCCCCAGATCTCAGGATCAACACTCAAACATCATGATAAATTTTATTTATGCCTTATACCAGACTGAGGTATTTCGATGGGATCTAAAGCTAGGTCATATTTTATGAATGTTACAATCTTCACTGGTTGATGAGACAAGGTCTTTACCTTTAAGATACCACTTGAAACTCCTGAATAAATCAATTAAGCAATGAGTAAGTGAAGCAAAACTTTTCACTACAGACAAGCGATGCTGACAGATTCTATTAATCTGAGAGACAGAAACCGTAAGAGCTTTCTTGATAAGGTCTAACCCGCTTTCACACACACATTCTGAAATATAATGTAATGCTGATCAACTCGACTGACATGAATAATAGTTATACTATCGAAGATTCGACAGTTCAAGGTACCACTTGAAACTCCCGAATAAATCAATACAACAATGAGCAAACTTTATTCCTGCAGGCAAATGATTCTGACAGATTCTATAAACCTCACAGAGAGGAACCGTAAGAGCTTTATTGGTAAGATCTAACCTATTTTCCATTAAAACTATTTTACGGATCTGACTTTCATGAATAATAGTTTAACTTTCGGAGAGGCAACAGTTTGGTTCCATGAAAACATCGACAGTTCATAAAACTCAGAATCAACACTTAAGGAGAGAAACTATATTTATTAACGATTTACAACAGACTGAGGTGTTTTGAGGAAAGCTAAAGTTGGGACATATTTTATAAATGCTACAGTCTGCATTTGCTGATGAGACCAGGTCTTTGCCTTCAAGATACCAAAACTGATATGCCAAAGTCAATAAAAAAGTTAACGTTTGAATAAGTCAATGCTGGTATAAGCAAATGATTTCTATATGATGATGACTTTTTTACTAGAGGCAAAACACTCTGACAAATCTGGGTCTATCAAAAATACAGCTGCATTTTCTATATGAGTGCTCAGCGAATAAAAGTCAATAGCCTTAAAACCTCTAGTTCAAAGTTTGTTACCTGACACTGGAAGTATATAAAGTAGTATCGCCATGGAAGATGGTGAAGATGAGTTCGTGTTACATAATAAAAACAGAACTGCCAAAGTCTCTGAAGAGAAAACACCAGAACTTTAACGGAGCAATTGAACTCTAGAACCTGTCAAATGGAGTACGAGTTTTCAAAAAAATAGGCTCGTTTCCAGTGAGACCAAGCTAACAACACCTTATATAATTAGTATAAAGTACTGAATCTATTAATCTACTGCGCTTTTGAGCTTCATTTGTAGACTCACCCCTTGTAATTAGTGTAAGCGCCTTTACAATGCCGCCGCCAAGCACACGAACGCGAGTTTAATGAGCACCGTCGCTAAGAACACAAACAAAATTCAACACAATCATTAAAAACTGCGCGCATTCCCATTAGTTACCAACTATTTTACACGTTTGCTGCATTCTTTACACTTGCCACTTTATGTTATTATTAATCACGCTCTAGGCAAACTAATGAACAACTTAATTTTTTCGCTTTCATTTACACAGGTACATACACTCCAAGGAGAAGCCATTCAAATGTACCGAATGTGGCAAGGGTTTCTGCCAATCGCGCACACTTGCCGTCCACAAGATCCTACACATGGAAGAGTCGCCGCACAAGTGCCCCGTCTGCAGCCGCAGCTTCAATCAGCGCTCCAATTTGAAAACGCACCTGCTCACGCACACCGATCACAAGCCGTACGAGTGTTCTTCCTGTGGCAAAGTGTTCCGACGTAATTGCGATCTGCGACGTCATGCGCTCACACATGCGGTCGGTGATGGGCCCTCGGAGTATGTGGACGTGGGCGAAGAAGATGAAGGCCGACATTTGAGTGGTGATGAAGAGGACACACTATTGGAAGTGGATTCACCGCGACAATCGCCGATACACCGCTTACACAGCGGTACGCCAACACAAGAGCTCGGCGGTGCTGCTGGACACGCGGAGAAGTCCAGTGGAGAGGCACGTGCAGCAGCGCGCATGCGTCTCAAGCGTAAGGCATGCTATGATGCAGCCGAAATTTCTGATGAATCTGAAGAAGAGTTAGACGAGGACGATGAGTTGGATGAGGCCGAGCTGGAGGACGAGGCGGAGTTGGGCGAAGATGAAGACGAGGAAGAAACAGTGCAAAATATGCCAAAAGTTGGTTTACTAGAACCGCGTCCCACCGGGCAGGGTGTGACACATTGCCATCACGAAGGCGGTGAAATGTACACTATGCGCCCGACGCATGAAACGCGCGACTTACATGATGCAATGCATGCTAGCGATTCGCCGCACACTTTTAACGCACCGCCAACCGGTTCTGCCTTCATGCCGTCTTCGCCGAGCGCACGTTACAATCCGATGCGCGCGTTACCCGGCGCTGGCGAGTCCATACATTCGCCTTCAACATCCAATGGACCCGAACCGTACATACCGATGTTACATGTACGTAGAGATCTCCATCCAAAAGCGTTGCTATTAAGCGCCGCCGAAATGAAAGGCGCAAATATAATCCCACCAGGTGTATTGGTGGGCGCACCGGCGTTACCCACACCAACACAACAACCACCACCGACAGTGTCAACAATTGCATTGCCACCAGTGTTAACACAGGCGACGCAAGCAAGCGGTATAGCGCCTGCTGCGCCACCACCACCCTTACCGCCGCTCTTAGATACGGGTAAGAATTTACAACAACCGCTGCACTCACCGCTCGAATCAATGCCCAGTTTTCTGGGTTCCATACCGATACGCAAGCGCATTGTGGGACTCGAACAAATAGCCGAGGCGCAACGCGTCTACAACGCGCACACACAAAACGCCGGTCTTATGGCACTCAATATGACGCGCACGCATACCGCGCTAAAAGCAACACCACCGCCGCCACACACTCTGCTCCCGGGGAAGCCATACATGTCAAGCATAAATCAAGCGCCGCTCTTATGCGAGTCTAAAACGTTGCTAGCTGCCGGTGTTGGTATTGCTGTTGGTAGCGCGCATGCTGACACCTCAACACTGTTGAGCCGAGAAGCGGCGGTGGATATAGCGCCATTAACGAGCGCCAGCAGCAGCAGTGAGCGTCACTACCTATTGCCACCTAATAATGCAGTTAATTTGAATACTCAGGAACCGTTGAGTGGCGTTGGCAGTGCAACTCGCCCATCATTATCACCAGCATCTACGGCGATGACTATGCAACCGCACCAGCAGCAGCAGCAGCAAGCAGCGCCGCCACCTACGCGCCGCACCGGCTTTAGCATAGAGGATATAATGCGCCGCTGAGGCTGTAATTGCTGCCACAACATTCCTATATTTTACTTTTTATCATACCACAATGGTTTCTTTAAGATTTTTGATATACTATTTGCTATATATTTATGTTTAAATAGTTTATAGAATACATTTCAAATCCTCAAGTGCCTTCTCATATGCTATGTACGTACGTATATTCTAGTGCTTCAAAGCCATGCTATGTATACTTAAGTTATCCACACATAATTTAATTAGTATTTCCGCTTAGCTTAAGTTGCTTATAGCTGTACTTTTATGCAAATCAGTGAGCTTTTTATTTGTAAAATTTCAATTATTTTTCATATATCTATAATATTATATAATAAATATACATATGTCAAATTAGTTTTAAACATCATAAGTTACTAGTTTAATAGCWCCTTTATATGTATGTATGTATTCTACTTGCCGGGCACTTAGTGCTCTAAAATGAGTTATGTATGTATATATACATAAAATATTATACGTTTACTTAATAAGGTAACAAAAGTAAAAAAAATTGTTAAAAATGTGTAACGAGTTGAGCAGCGCTTTCTTTAAAGAAATTTTAATAAGTAATATTGTAAGTAGATCTTATATGTATAACCGATTGAGCTGCGAGAAAACTTATCTATATTGCAAACCACATCTATGATAATTTTCATATAAATTTTGTGCTGTTGCACCCGAAAAGCGCACTACAGTTTTTTACAGAAGGTATACGGAAAGCGACTTTAGTATAGTATTAAAGTAATTTTAAGCCTATAACAGATTGTTTAATTTTTTTGTAAAAAATAACATTTCGGGTTTAAAAATGTGAATCAAGTAGTTTCGGGATTTTTTCGGGATTTTTATTCTTTTGCTTTTTTGTAAAAAAAAATCAAATTTCGGGCTTAAAAATGTGAATCCTGAAATTTCAGGGTTTATCGGAATTTTTATTCTTTCGATTATTTTTAAAAATAAAATTTCGAGACTAAAAATGTGAATCCCCAAAATTCTGGAGTTGTCGGAATTTTGTTCTTTCGATTATTTTTAAAAATAAATTTTCGGGACTAAAAATGTGAATCCCGTAGTTTCGGGATTTTTTCGGGATTTTAATTCTTTCGATTCTTTGCACAAAAATAACTGAACTTTCGGTATTAAAAATGTGAATTCCGAAATTTCGGGGTTTGAAAATTATTTATGTATTGGAACAATCAAGACTTGCAAACACATTAAACTTGTGTAAAAATAATTTTTGACATTATGAAAAAAATTATTTTAACTAATCAATTTATTATTATTATTCATTTTATTTTATTTGAGAATATAAAATCATAAAAAGTGAACTGTTTTAAACACTAGACTCTCTCCACAGCGCAGTTAATATTGAAAAATCAAAATTAATAAAATTTACTGTAAATTAAAGAAGTGATATTTTATGAAATTTAAATAAGAAACAAAATTATTAAATATATATAAAAATAAAATTAATTAAACCATAAATATAGGATAACAATCAAAAGAATTCAAAATAAAGAACACCTGAAGAATCATAAACAAAATGTTTCTTTAAAAAGATAATAACAATGTTCAGCCAATAAACAATCATAGGAAATTCTGAAGAAAAAATGTAATAAAATCAAAAATAAAAATGAATTTTATAAAGTAATTGTAAAAATTTGGGTATTTAAGTTAAAAATTTATAAAAAATAATTTTAAAAGTATAAAATAATAAAATGTTGAAACTGTCTCTTATACACATCTAGATGTGTATAAGAGACAGGTTTTAAAACAATTAATTTAAATATTTGATATATAAATTATAAAACATAAATGTATTCAAAATATAAAAATAAATAAAAGATGCTGACCTACAATTGTATATTGATAGTAGTTTGTATGTGTGTACTTAAAAATAAGTCTCTTAATGCATTTATAAAAAATACTTTATATTAAGCTAAGCATTCCATGTGTCTTCCTCTAAAGTGGCTCCTAAGCGTTTCTTTAATATTAATAAATAAATAAATGACMAGAAAAACATTTTCAATGTTAATTTCAAATTAATGTTTCATTTATGTTTTTTAAAAAGAGAGAGAAAGAGATATACATATGTACATATGCATGGAGATAGAGGGAGGGAGGAAATTATGAGGCGGGCTGTGTCAGGCTGACTTTTTAAAATATTTATTGGACATTTCATAACAAAATTCCGATAGTATACAAAAGTATAAAAAATTAAAGGTTACCAGGTGTTGAAAATTTTTATTAAATTTCGGGATCCCGATATACCAATCCCAAGAGATTAGACTCTTTTTAAGTAGCAATTTAAATTTTAAAATAATTGACAGCTGACGAATTGTAGTAATAATCCTGAATTTTTCGGGATCTCGAAAATCTAAAGAGAGCTATCAGAAATTTTTTAGTGGATATATAATTTTAAAACAATTGGCAGTTGATGAAAATTAATAAACCTGTATTTTGTGATATCGAAATAATATACCGCTAGTTCGGATGTTTTAGATATGTATAAATTTAAATTTTAAAACAATTCGCTCTCGGAAAAATATTAATAGTGTGTCCGTATTTTCGGGTTACCGAAATACCAATCCCAAGACATCACATATTTTTTAAATAAAAATTTACACTTTAAAAGAACTGGTTTCCGAAGAAAATGTATTAATAATCCCGAAATAGCAATACCGAACTATTAGATATTTTTAGATAACAATATAAATCTTAAACAATTGGCAGCAGAAAAAATATTAGTAATACTTCCGTATTTTCGGAATCCTGAAATACCAATCCTAAGATATCAGATGCATATTTTTAAGAGACAATTTAATTTTAAAACAATTGGCAGTCGATGAAAGATTATTAATAATTTATTTAAAAATATTAGTAATATTTCCGTATTTTCGGGATCCCGAAATACTAATCCCAAGATATCTAATGATTTTTAAGTAACATCTTAAAGCATTTTTTTTAATTGACAGTTGAAGGAATGAAAAAAAAATTAATCCCAAACTTTTCGGGATACCGAAAACTAATCCAGAGCTATTAGATATTTTTATGTAACAATTTAAACATTAAACAAATTGGCGTCGAAAAAATTTAGTAATAATCCCTTATTGTCGGGATCCCGAAATGCCGATCCCGAGACAATTAAAATTTTAAAATACTTTAAAGTCGAAGCTTTAATATTTTTGTAGATAGCAAATTTTTTTAAAATCATTAGCAGTCGAAAAAGATAGAAATAGAACCGTATTTTCGGGATCCCGATCACCGATGTACATACATATGTAGTTATATACATACCATACATAGTAAATATTTTATACGTATTCATATGCATATGTATGTATGTACTATGTCATGAATATATGATTTTTTTGTAATTCGCAAAAAGTCACCCATTTATTCACCACTTAATCACGTACGCAGCTTTATCGAGCACACATTATTTTCTACTCCATACCTTACTCACACCCTGCCACACTAAAGCACGTAAAATGTCACCGGCACAATTAAAGTGAATTTAATAAAATAAAAACTTTAAAACGCGTTGACCAAGATTGTGCTGTTTGCGAAAATCCCTTGCACATGACGAATGTCAAGCAGTTACATGACTGTACATATATACATATACACGCATTCAAATACAAACGCAACGTTGAATTGTCACTCAGTGCTTCAGACACTTAGTTATTTGCTCATTTATTCACGCTTATTAAAAGGCAAATGGTATTGTTGAACATTTAAAGCATGGACGTTATTGACGGTATATGTATGTGCTAGCAGATAGCATCTGCCACATGCAACACCAGCAACTGGCAGCGTACGTGTAATAATCATCAGCAACAATAATGGCGGCAACAGCAGCACTGAAGCAAAGCGACGTGTCGTGCATACCATTAGTTGTGGAGTGGCACTTAGCAGTTGCACATGTAGATATGTATAGTATACGTCTATATAATATATAATTATTAATAGCTGTATGTACAAGTGTTAGCCTAGGCTTTCTTGAAACTAGATGAGTAATACTATTTGTAAGCCACTTGCTTCAATACTCCAAACGCCAACCACAATGCTTTACTCAAAGTAAATAATAGTGCATATGTATGTATGTATGTGTATGTGCGCACACCAAGTTTATATTTAAATTGCATAAATAAAGCATTTTATTAAGAAATAATAAGAGAACAACGCTCTGCATATAAAGTGCTTACTAATGAAAAGTACAAGTACTTGGCTTGAAGCTCGCCGACACGCACACTTATCAAATATGAGAAGTTTCGATATACTAACTTATACTTATTTCTAAATAAATATACATAAACATATTTACTACATGTATATATGTTTATAAATATTTGCAAAAACATGTCCATTAAAATCAATATAGTTGAATAAAATATGTTGTTTGTATGCGCACTTTCATGTCGCAGTGTGGCCGTAAAGTATACGCCACACGTTCCGGTACTTAACCGTGCAAGTACGCTTTGTGGTTAACTCCTTTCCTAGATTTCGAAAAATTCCAGGTAAGTTTGTGTACGAGTTTTGCAAATTTATGCGTAAACTGTTGCATTAAAATCAAAGTAATTGGGTTGGGCCGCTCACACACGCTATTGAGTGATGTCTCATCCGAATTGATGGAAGTAGTAGAAGAAGAAATTAATACAAAAATAGTAAAATAAATAAATCCGCTATATATGAATACAGCTTGGTATTTCCGGTGCAGAAGTTGAGTTTCATGACACCGGCTTAAGTAAATTTTTTTTAGCGTGCTTAGTGGCAAGCCTGTCAAAGGGTTAAAATAAGGCCATAGTGGAGCTTTCTGAAAAATTTCTTGTAGAACTCTTTTCTAAAATGATATATAGAAAATTGTATCAAAAATAGCTTTTTTCAACCAGATTGATCTACAACTACGAGACTAAACGATATGTTCGAGCTCTCTACTAATAATTTCCCACAACAATCGGATCCGCGGTACTGGGTCCGAAGCGGTTTTTATTTGGTTAAGTACTTTTATGTCGTAGTTTAAACCCTTTTTGGAACGGATGTCAACCACAACTTACTATTAATTATTTCGCATCTTAAATGATTGCAAATTAAAGGGGGTTCCCTAAAGTTCAAGTTCTACGCAAAGGCAGTATATCTGACATGTTTTAAGGTCCCTTAGCGGATTACTTTTCATCTACTTGGTATCCAATGTTGTCTTCTGCACTTCACCGAGTATATTGACAGTATCTCTGAATCCGGTCATTGTGTTTGCGCCCCGATGATCTGATTGAAGAAAAATCCACAATGCTTTTATCAGAAGGAAGCTAAGTTACTTCGTATAGTTCCAAATCAAAGAACATGAGGCTAAATACGACAAATCCGAA
Source organism: Bactrocera latifrons (assembly GCF_001853355.1). Lineage (NCBI taxonomy): Eukaryota > Metazoa > Arthropoda > Insecta > Diptera > Tephritidae > Bactrocera > Bactrocera latifrons. The sequence goes on along the minus strand of NW_017536675.1, from coordinate 74,518 downwards.
AAAATAGTTCATGGTTTGTAGGAGCAGATGTGATCGTTTTTAGCGAACTGAATTAATCACAAACATACTGACACTTAAAATGCAATAACTTCACTTCCAATCGATGAAATGTCATGAAATTCTCACTGGAAAAATCTGTAATAACTGCAGATTCTAACGCACTAGTCGACACATAGATGGCGTCAACAGGGGGCGCTAGATTCAAAATGTACATGCATCTTGTATTCTGGGATGCGCATGAAATAATTTTTATTGACTACTTTCAACAGGAAGGATCATAAACAGCGACTATTACATAGTGTTATTGGACCGTTTGAAGGACGAAATCGGCAAAAAACGCCGCATTTCACACTTAGGTTGGCTTTAAGTTAGATCACCGAATGTACTCTTTACTCCGATTTATAGCAGAAGGATACTTAAGAGCATATTTAAATGAATTGACCTTGAGTTTTGAATCTGTCTTGTTTTATAAAAGGTAAGCACAAGTAAGTATTGAGATATATCTAATTTTCTCTTTCGCCCATTTTTGTTAGTCAACAGTTGGATTTAAAAGTATTCTCACTTTCCAGTAAAAATTTATTTACGGGCAAGAAAATCTCATAAAAATTTAAATCAGTTTTGCGTTCAATAAAAAAAAATTTTGTCCACAATATTAGTACTTTTTTTTCTTAACTCGACTTTGGCTGTTCTGCCGCTACAGTCAACTATACTAAAGTGTATTGCCTACATTTAGGCGCCTGTTTTACAATAATTAAAAAATAACGGTGACTTTTGATATAAATGCATAAAAAACGTCAACGTCTGATAAACTTTTCTTATCCTTATTATATTTTAATGGCGTAGTCCTCTACGACGTTTCTAACAGCACAGTTCTAAAGTTAGGTGTTTGTAACATTCCTTTTTTCAATATAGGTGGTCTATGTTCTCTTAAAAAACACCAACTTTTACAGCATTGAAAACCCTCGATCCATTATTGTAGCAACCACCCAAAGCCTATTTTGTTGTACGAATTTTACTTGCTTCGATGTAATCTAATGCAATTATTTTAAGTGAACTTATGTGTACCTTTATATATTTTTCTAAAATAAGTAGAGTCAGATCGTCGAAATAATATCCCTTGGCCGCGTAAAAATTATTAAAATTGCTCCTTGAGCCCTACCTACTGGTAGCTGCAGGTTTTTAGTGCCTCGGTAAATGTCAATACTTAAAGACAAAGCCAAGTTCTAAAAAATTTTAAGCATCCTTATAGCAACGAAACGATAAGCGGAGTGTAATGGCGAATAGTCATCTTCTGTTCGAAAGAAAGGCTTTGAGTTGCAAGTACAAAATTATATAGTTCCCCCCACCCAAAATTGTACTCTAAATCTGCGCCTGGTCGTAGGCCTGTCACTATTCATATTCTTGCGTCCCCGCGGTGCAGCCTGGAAATGTGAGTAACCCTTGTGTAAGATGCGGAAGCGAACTCTTTTGGGGCCTAGGGTCACGACTAAAGGAGAGGAAGTTTCAGCAGAACCAATATGACATATTCCGTTTAAGGGTTCGCTGAAGTCTAATTGCAGCGTCTGTTCTCAAAAGATACGTGTGCTAGCGAGCGTCGAAAACTTTATACTACTCGCTTAGCGAGGATGTCCACTAAGTTTAGGACCCGCTACGTAGAAACAACTTCCAAAGAAAAAGAAACAACAGCTTCGGATAAAAGTGAACGTAATAAGGGCTATGAATTGGGGCATGGTCCTGGAATATTCGGTCCCTTAATTCAGGGCTGCCGATGTAAAGGCTGACTAGATCATGTTGTTCGAATGGAACAATAATCCATGTGGAAGGTTTTCGATACCGTACCTGACGGTGGAACTAGAGGAAGAGGGAACAGGTGGAACAGAATCTGGCTGTACTTGGTATCTTGAAATGGTGCCAAATAGCGAAAATAAACGCTGTTGTTAGCTCGGCTATAACCGGGTAAGCGGTGTCTACGTCATTTTAGAAGAATAAGACATAGCGACTAAATGATAAACTGTTATTAAAAGAACTTTATGGGTTTCGTCATTGGTGGTACGCAACTTTAACCGTTATACATATCACTATAGTCAGGTATATATTTCATTATGTATATATTTTTTATTGATTATATTCTCAACATTTGCTGGTTTTAATTTATTGTTGTTTTTGTCCGAATTGTCATCAAGGGACAGTTATCTAACAAGATATGCTAAAGCCGAGAGCATTGGCAATGGAATAATATAAACTAGATATTTATTCCAGAACTCTTTTCTAAAACTTATAGAAATACTACAAATTCGTGTAAGACCGATCATAGCGTAAATGAGCGAAAGTAAGGTGGTCAAAAGTTTTGTTAAAGCACACATCGCTTACGATCATTGAATACAGCCGCGAACCCAAAAGCCACAAATCAAACGAAAGCACATGAAACACAGCGCGCAGAGCTTAAAGTCAACTCAAGTATTGTCAACAGCAAAGCGCCAAAAAGACAAGTTAAGACAGCGCAAAAGTAAACAAAGTCTATGGAACACCGCTGCACCACACAAACGTCAAAGCCGTTAACAGTTAACACGATTCAAACACACACACATGAAAACTTCCAAAGAGCGCGCGCGCATAATAAAGCTCGCACAAGCTACTTAGTTGGCGGCACAGTGGTGGCGAATGTCAACGGCTAGCGGGCCAGCCGTATCGTCTTACCAGGTGTATGCGCGCGACACTCTCGCAGCGCCAATCAGTTAGATTCTTGGTGCTGAGCGAGTTGGTAGCGTGCTGGTGGAACGACGGTCGGTTGAACGATTCAAGTGTTGCATATAGACTTATGTGGTCACTTGTGGCGACCGCGCCTATTTTGCCAAATAAAATACACGAAAGCGTGCGAATTGCGCGCGGGCGGCGCGTTAAAAGTGCGCACACGCCGCAATGAAAGTGAGAAGTGTGTGAAAATCGCGGAATTTATGTGGAAAAATGTGCGTTTTTAACAAAGAAATGTGCTGAAAAATTGGCCAATTTTTTCCGTTTTATTTCCCAGCATTAGTGAAAAATGTGCATGTGTGTGTGAAAGCGCTCGCTTGCAGTGGTATTGGTGAGTTGGTTAACATAACTTGCTAGCCAACTGACGTTTCTTACCCACACTAAGGCGGCTGCCAGAGAGCTTATGGCGAAGTCTTACAAAATATGGCAAGACGGTTGGAAAAAAGACGTTAATAACAAGAGCAACAATAGCAACAATAGCAACAACAATGTACAACAATTTTAAGCAATACAGTGAAAACAACAAATGAGGGAAAATATCGAAGTTTTATGCATAAAAATGTGAGAAAACAGTGAAGTTGGTGGAAGTTTAAGAATAAGGAGAAGAAGCGGAAAAGTAAGAAGAAGAAGTGGTAGGCAACAACATTTAGGTAATAAGGTTTGTAAAGGTTGCGCTGCGTTGACAAAATACTGTGCTCTTTTGCATAAAGAGCGAATGCGTGCAAACAGAATTGGAGTATATGGCAACAACAACAATAGCAGTAACAACAAAACTTTAGCAACAACAATGTTAATAATAGCAAATCACACAAATGACACACCCGCATATGCACAACAAAAACAATGCATGCGTTTTCATTAAACACTGATTCATCTGTTGAGATTCGCGATAAAAATAAAAAGAGAAACATAAAAACCTGCGAATAACAACAAGAACGAGTTTTATTGTAGTGAAGCCCATAAAGAATGTGTAATTAGCAGGGCAGTAATAGAAACAAATTGAGGTAGACAAAAAATATTCTGAAATAAAATTCTGAAATAATAATATTATCTAATGAAATTAAAGAAATAGTACTAAAAAATATAAATAAATTAAAATAATAGAAAATTATAAAACAAAAAAACAAAACAAATAAACAAATAAAGTTAAATAAAGTTTGAGAAACATGAAAAACCGTTAACTTCGCCTACACTGAGGCTATAATACCCTTCACACGTGCTCTGATAGCCAAAAAGCGTAAAAATAAATATTTTGATCGCTTACTATGTATGGCGCCAATATTATATAGTGGTCCGATCTAAACATTATGTTCGGAGATTCAATCCTTGCCTTGGATAATAATCTGTGCAAAATTTCGTGAAGACATTATGTCAAATAAGAAAGTTTTCCATATAAGAACTTGCTTTGGATCGATTAGTTAGTATGGCAGCTATACGTAGATTTATTTCGGGGTCTAACAACCGTAGTGTTGCAATCTGGCAACACACAAGCTTTTCGCAAAGTTTGTACATTTTTGGTAATTTGCGTACTCAGAACCTTTTGACATAAAAGCCTTATTTGTGTTGTTTACAGTAACTTAAAATATTCAACTCGGCAAAAAAAAATTGAAATTAATAGCGCACATTTACGCGCGATTATTTATTACAACTTTTGACGTGAAGCTGTATAAAGTACCAGTATTTATTAATGGTTTGATGAATTCAAACGAGATCGTAGATCACTCCAAGAAGAATTTCATGAAGGTCATTCAAAATCAATTGGACCGGAAATTGTTGATGCTGTGCGCAAAACGATGTTGCAAGATCGTCAGAGGACCTATCGTGGGATTAAGACAACTATTGGCAGTAACATTTGACTGTAAAAAAAAAATTTCTTCACGTTGGAGCCCACATAATTTGTCGATCGCGAGATGAGGGAAATATTTAAAACATACGATAGTGTCAATGATATCGTCCCAGCTGATGAATCGTGAATTTAGGCGTATGAACCCTTAAATAAACAGCAGTCGATTGGAGGGGTGTTTCAAGATGAGCCAAAAATAGTTTTTTGCGCTTTGAGTGATTTCCAAGCAAATGGTTGCCTGTTTTTTTTTTTTTTTTTTGGAAAAACTGGACATGTCGCAACCATACCACTAGAACAGCACTGAATAGTAAATTTTGAATGGTACACAACTACTGTTTGCCAATTGTTTTTGAAGAAATTAGGAAAACTAATCGCCGAAGGTGAATCATTCTTCAACAGGCTATTGGGAGTTTTCACACACACCCACTAAATGAATTTTTCAGCATTTAAAACATTGACTTGATGAGTAATCCAACATAAATTCTTGAGTTAGCTCTGAAGGACTTCTGTTCATTCCCGTACGTACGCTTTTTGGAGTTAAAAGGAGGAAAGGTACACATGGACAGACATACGGACATGGCTAATTGGACTCAGCTAGTCGTGTTGATCATTTACTATATAAAGATATTTTATAAGGTTTCTGACGTTTCCTTCTGAGAACGTATATTAAAATTAAAAACATAGAAGAAAGAGTTCACTAATACACTTGCCTTGTCTGAGTGATGAGTTTAGCACATATAATATTTCATATGCGTACATATGGCAACTATTAACAAAAAATGCATTCAAACGGAATGTAAGAGTATCTCTTCTTCCTGCAGAAATTAGAAGAAAATATTGTTAAAATTGGGTGAGAATTTACTTAGACTACTGCGGTTTGACGAAAACAAGGCACTATTAGCAAAATTATTGCTTTGGAAAAATCGCCTGCAATATAGAAAAACTAAGTTATATAAATCAAAGACAACTCATAATTAAAAAATAGTAGATTGCAAGCACGTTGCGCCTTTCTTCAAAGTAAGCTTCTTTAAAGTCAATGCCTAGACGCGTTCGCCGCAGTGGCGCATTTTCCCTACGAGCGGTTTTGGGCCAAAGGCAACGTAGCGCGAAATGTGCCGCAGGCATTTGTATAAATATGTATGTATATCAGATATTCATATGTACATCCACTACTTTAGACGTGTAAGCGCGCGTTCAGTGCGCAATTACTTGGCGCAAAAGCAAGACGCTATTGCTGTTGTTACTGCTGTTACTGCTTATGATTCAGTTAATCTTTCAAAATGCGGCAGCATTTCCGCGCGTTCGTTGCGCTTTTGCCACTGCCGAGTTTAGCGCTGCTAAAAACTAATAATGCACACGGTGACGCGTGGTGAAAGAGCATTGGCATCGCGACAAGTGGCTGCACACGCGGTCGTGCGCAACCGCAACGGTGCAGCGTCGTGTTACTCAGCGCGCGTGCAGTTTGGGTGGCGGCAATGGTGACGGCGATGGACGGTGACAAAGACTCGGCGGTGTAACAGGTGTTTTGCGCGATTTAATTGCGCCCAACTAACTGTAGCCAATAAAGAGTCGATGAGTTGGAGAAAATAAAACGGAATTTATTGAGAAAAAATGTGGCGCAGGAGCAAGGCAAAGCAGATTTGACGATTGGAGGAATGAGATTGCCGGAATGAGATGTTCTAAATTATTTGAATTTTCAGCAAACCAGATGCATTCACACTTAGCATTTTTAAGAATCTACGGAATTTTGACCGATCTAATAGTATTCGTACTGTATTTCCACTAGATGATGTATTTCCACTAGATAGAAATGACAGAAGGATGAAGTAGTTTAGAGCTTATATCGGAGGGGAATGATTACTGTTTCCTAGTACTGATTTTTAATCGATGCTTTGCATCTTATTTTTTCTCCGTAGAAATTCTAAAATAATTACTACAGTAATGATTACTATTGCTTAGTTATGAGTACATTGGCCTCGAAGCAAAATGTATTGCGAAATATTTATGTGCTCTGTACCCTAATTTTCTTCTGCATAACGCCCTTGTGATAACTTGAGTAATGATTACTGCTGCTGAATAATGATTATTTTGGTTTCCAAGCAAAGTCTAGTTGGAAATATTTACATGTTTTTAACCTAAAATTATCCTTCGCAAAAAGTGCCTAGCGATGAATTGTGTAATGATTACCAGTATTTCTCAGTAATGATTACTTTGGCTTTGAAGAAAAATGTAGTGGGATTTGTTTAGTTTTGTTATCATTATCATTATCGCCATTGTGACAACTCGGGTAATGCTTACTGCTCCTCAATAATGATTATTTTGGTTTCCAAGCAACGTTCAGTCGAAAATATTTAATTTAATGCTCTATTTGCGTCCCTAGTAATGACTCGGGTAATGCTTACTGCTCCTCAATAATGATTATTTTGGTTTCGAAGTAAAATCTACTGAGAAATATTTATATGCTTAATAATTTCATTTTCGTCTGTAGAAAATCCAAAGTAATAACTGGAGTAATGATTACAAAAAGTCTTTACTGATGACTCAAGTAACGATTACAGTAACTTAACAATGATTATTGGGGCTTTGAAGCAAAAATTTAAATGTTTTTCATCGAAATGTTGTCTATAGAAAATCAAATGTAGTGATGATTACTTTTTCTTTGTAATGATTATTTTGGCTTCGAAGCAAAGTCAAGGGAGGAGTATGTATGTATATTAGATTTTTATTTTCATTCATTGAAAGCTCAAAATGACGCAAGTACTGATTATTGTTTCTTAGGAATAATTCCTCAACATTGAATTTCGAAAAGAAGTTACCTAGCTACTTTCCATCCTTCGCTTTTTTCAACTAAAACACTAAATTCTTTATTTTACATTTGAAGTGTCTACGCCTGCTTCTTAGCCAGCTGGTCAACAAATAATTGCTACTAAAAGAAAGAAATTAACTGTATATACGAGCATATGTACTCACACAGTACCAGTTTATGTTATGAAATTGGCTTGATAATCATAGTAGTTATTGCAATTACCTGGAACAAAAGAAGAAGAAAACTTAAGTGAGCGCACATAACTGTAAAAGAAGCTAAGCAAACGGAAATGGAATACATTAATAGATATATAAGGTATTAATTTATAACTAATATATGCATGAGTGTGTATGAGATAACAATATCAGCAGCAAAAAGCCTGCTGAGCACCCTGTAACAGGTGTAATGCGCTTAATTCATATCAAGTTTATAGTGAATTCATGCGCGCTTGTTAATGTGTGTGTGTGTGTGTAATATCAATGCCATTATGATTAATCATAGCGCAAATAATATATCAAGCAAGAAAAATGTTATATATATACATATGTATTATATAATATATATATTACTCACACCAATGCCAATAATTAAATAAATAAATACAAGTGACGACGAGGCAAAGCATCAACAACTTTATAACAACAACAACTGAACAACGGCGACAACGGAAGTCGGAAAAGTACTCTCTCACACAGGTCAGTGGCGACCAGAATGAGCAGAGGAAGTGCAAATTGCTTGTGGCAACAATATCCAGCGGAAGTTGGCTACTAAGAGTGGACGCTAAGTGAACGAAAAAAATAGAAAAATGGAAAAAATAGAAGAAAAATCAAAAATAGATATTGTAAGACACAATAAAATTACTTTTTAAGCCACAAAAATGCAGGAAAAGTGCACTTTGTCAAAAGAAAGAAAATTTTTTAAAAATAATTTTGCTTATCAATGCATTTACATGATACATACAAACATATGTATACACACACACATTTATTTCTGCATTCCAACGGGTACACAACGCTAACATTCTGCGGTCAATCACACAAATAAATAAAGAAACTATCTAAGCGCATATTATTTATTGAAAAAGAAAACAACAAAACCACAAAAATAAAAACAACTATTAGACGTCACCTTAGACAAGAAAGCTCTGGGCTATAGCGTAATGTTGTTGTTGTGTCTTGGCTTAGTCATACATTTAGTCGCCGTTTGCACAAAGACACTTTGGGTGCTTCTTTAGAACTCACATATGTACATATAAACTTATTAGTGTTTGTTTGTTTATGTATATGTTTAATATGTACATATACATATACGTACAGTGTGTATGTATGTTGGTTTGTGTGTCCACATGTCCACAGCGATTACCTCATTTCTCCGGTACTCGGTAACATTCTCCAAAAATGGCTATTATCTTCCACTCACTTATACTTAGTAATGGCTTTTCGTTATTGTTGTTGTGCAGTTATCACTGCCATAACGGTATTGTCTACTGACCGTGGCTACACATTCACCTTTGCGCTAATGGCCACAACAAGCGCATAAGAGCATGCCTACATGAATGTGAGTGGCAAGCGTGCGCATATTGGCGTGCTAGACATGATAATCCCGAATGATTAAAAAGACTAACTTGAAATTAAGATATTCCAAAACCGTTACAAGACTGACATTGAACACTACTTGTGTTATGCATAGTCAGAAATCTCAAACCCAATACAATTTGAATCCCGAATGAATACCGAAATTCTGGGGTAACATTGACCACTACTTGTCTTATGTATGTTCAGAAATTTCTAACCAATTACAACTTTAATCCCGAAATGCAATCCCGAAATTCCGGGATTGACATTGACCACTACTTGTCTTATGCATAGTCAGAAATCTCAAACGCAATAGAATTTCGAATCCCGAATGAATACCGAAATTTCGGGATTGACATTGACCGCTAACTTGCGCAACACTAACATTTTACATCCATGCATGCACACAAGAACAATACGATACTGTCAATAAATTTGTTAAAATATATGTGTTTATTGAATTTTATTTATTGCTCGGATGTGTGCAACGGCTTTTGGGCGGTGTTCGCTGGGGGTCAAATAGGTGCGCACAATATGACGATTGCCACAGTATGACTAATTTCCATATGTAGCGAGCAAATTTTAAGTCAAGAAGAGGTGACGCTTATCTGTCTGAGGTTAGGTAATCCTATGGGTCTATGAATCAGTCTAAAGGTTTCGTTGGATTGAACAAAAATCGGTTACAGTTACTCATTCCATTACAATAGTTCAGGCAATAATTCCAAAAATGGCCTGGACTTGCTTTATAATATGGAGATCTCAAAGCAAGGTTGTCAATTTTATGCCCTTTTCGAACTTTTCAGAGTTCTAGATTGGCTTAACCCTTTGATAATATGTTTCTTATAAGATTAACTCAGCATATAGTAAGTTCATATCAAATTAACCAAATATTTGCGGGAAGAATTCTGCCATAGTGTGGGTTTAGCTTTAATTTTATCCAATTTTAAGCGGAGTTTGAGCGGGTTATGGATTTTATAAGAACTGTTTCTTACAGAAATGCTTTTGAAGAGTTTTTAACCCCTGCCGACGCCGAACGCAATTAAAACAGTGAGTTTTCTTAAACAAACCGATTTTCTCCCTTTTTATACACTCGTAAGGTATGTTAAGTAGAAGGTGAGTAAACTAGCTAGATTGCGGCTGCAAAATCATAGGCATCCATTGACGCAGGGAGTTTAGAAACTGACGCGTAATGGATTCATCTTGAAAATCTTGCTCTGAAAGCGAATGTGAAACCGCGGCAAAGGAAAAATCCATGTCTATCTATACGTCTGTCTGTATATAGGTGAACTAGGCTATCAGTTTTTGTGTTATCGTCCTGAAATTGTGTCCTCTTCTCACCAAAAAGCACTTGTCCCTCAATTTTTGAGATATCGCACTTATCCTTTTCTTTTCTCACCAAGAAGCTGTTCATACAAACTGAGTGATCGGAATCAAGTCCGTATAAGGAAAACTTCTTAATTTTCCGAAATATCGTCACGAAATTTGGCACAGATTATCACTCAAGACATCGCTATAAGCACTGAATACATTTTCAGATCGGACCACTATAGCATATATTTAGCTGCCATACAAACTGGCCGATCAAAATCAAGATAAAAATCTTTTTATAGGCTTTTATGCTATAAAAAATACACCTGTGAGGGATATTAAAGCATCGATGTAGCTGAATTTAGTGTGTTTTTTTATTGCTTTCTACGATTAAATTTCTTACCAATATTTTTCCTGAACAATACCACGGTAATTTAAAAATAAAATGACAAAATATTTGAATGTGCAACGAAAAATTTATGTTCTGCCTCCATAAGCATTTGCATGCAAGCATACAATCGGTCAAGAACAGACACATACACACAAAGAAAAATCGAAAAAAATACCACTCTGTTGTTGTTGTTATGCAACGCGCAACAAATGGTTGCGTATTCAAACGTAGTCAACCAGCACAGTCAAACGGCTAAAAAGTCACCAACTTCAGCAACAGTTCCCCTTTCACTCTCAGAACCTCTCTCCGTACTCTTTCTTAGCCATTTAGTAGGCATTTAGTACAATAGCAACAACTTTTAGAATGACCGTCGCTCGTCGGTCGCACACACTGGCTATTGACAAAGCATGCAGTTGCTCATGCAACCCACAACTTTACAGTTATTCAAATGACTTCACAAACAACAACAAACAGTCGCCACAGCAACATCATAAAAATCATAAATTTTAGAAAGAAAAAAAAGCAGAAAAAACCCAAACATTGAGAACCGAGCTTAAGAGCTACGAATAAGTGTAAAAACTCAAAACTAGGTGAAAAGCGAAGAAAACTCGTGTGGCAAGATAGAAGAAAAACTCCAGACATAACATTATCATGCACTTAATTGTATGTGTGTGTAGATATGCCTAAGATAGAATTGGCTTTTTTGAAACATTTTTTAATGGTATTTTTTGTTGTTGCAAGCATCTGCAGCCATACTCATCGCTCCGTTATTTGTTGTGTCCGTTGTTGAAACAGTTATTTTTCGGTTTTTGCTTTCAACGCTGCATCATTGAAAGTAAACAAATATATATGTAAACTCTTTCACATACATACTAACATCTATGTGTGTGTTTGTAAGAGTTTAGTACAGTCTTGAAAGTAATTATAAGCAAATGAGTTTATGATAGTAAAGAAATTGTTTCATAAATCACAAAGTACTAAAATTTTTTATTAAACTATGTTATTACAATCTGAGCTCTATGCAATTGCCAAGACACAAAAAATCAATATGACTATTTCTTATGGATTAGCAGACAGCAGTAGACATGAAATGTGGCCTACATTTTTATTAAAGCAGATGCACTCTATGGCAGCAACTTGATCTATGACATTAGTATATCTGATACTCTATTTCATCCAACTCTCTTTTCATTTCGTAGCTCTCTTCCGTTAGTATAGGGTAGTTGTTCCTCAAATTACCACACTTCTAACAATTACGACTATTTTCTAACCCTACTTATTCCAATTGAAACAGGTGTCTTTCCTAGATCTGTTATAAATTCGATGAACCCAATTTTCGTGTCATTTTTTCACTAAATCACGTCGTATATCACGAATATTACATTCGGTATTGACTTCTAACGATAGAAGAGTGTGTGGTTTCAAATAACCTCGAGCATTAGTATAGTCTTGTTAAGAGGTTACATGGGTTTTCTCGGGTAAAAACAGGCTTTTCTCAAGGTTGTATCTCCGAAACTATTACTCGGATCAACTTGAAAATTTAGCACAATGTTCTAGAGGTATTGTAGATTCTAACTAAGCCATAATTTTTTGACACCCGTAAATACATGTAACCCCTTAACGCACAACGTCTTGAAGCACGTTCAGTGCCACAATATTTTGCAATAATCGAATCTCCAAACTTTTCTGGTAAAAATTCGGTTGTTGTCCGTGCTGTGTGAACGTATACCCGTCTTGCTGACACCAGATGTTCTCAATATCAACTTCTTCCAATTGACAGTAACGGTGTCACTAGTTTTATTTTGAGAAAAGTACGCGCCGATGATTCTATCAAACCAAAAACCGCATCACTCTGTCAGTTAAGGTGTATATAATGGTTGTTCATGAATAATTTGTGGATTTTCTACACAACAGAATCGACAGAACCGGAACCACTCAGATGAAAGTGAGCCTCATCTGTGAATATGATTTTTATTAAGAAAATCGTTAACGTTTTCAAGTTGTTCCAAGGCAAAATCAGTAAATTCACTACGTTTATGTTGGTCCAATGCCTTCAGTTCTTGAGTAAGAACAATTTTAAACGGATGCAAGCCCAAATCCTTCCTCAAAATCCGCCAGGTTGTGGTTTGAGATAGGATGAACTCATGAGAACTTCTTAGAATCGACACTTGCCTAAACGACAGCAATATTTTCATTACTTCGAGCGTTTCTTTGCCTTATTAGTACTTGAGTATTATGTGACGAAAATGTATGGTCGCAAATTTCAATAATTCGACGAATAGCGAGCCCAGGTGGACGATTATTACGACCATTAAATGGCAACAGCGCACGAAAAGTTGCAATTGGAGAACGATTATTTTGATATGATATATAAAAAATAGTCGAAACGACACTTGAAAATATCTTATCGCTTTTGGAAAACCCGGTACATACGAACTCCTGGAAATAATATGACCAAAAATACTGCCGCTAGCGGGTTGAAAAACGTAAGTGATCTCTGGCTTTCTATATCACCTAACCTGAAGGATGTTCCATTAATAACTATCTCATAAAGTTCCAACAAAGATATTTCGTTAAACAGAATTAACTACAGTTATTCCTCTTCCAGTTTTTTTTTTTTTTTTTGTAATTCGAACTAAAATCGACATTCCCCGATCCGAGACTGATCTATAGCCGACATTACGCTAGTAGGCAACTCAAAAGTTACAAATTTCCTACAATACAAGTAAAAAGTGGTCCTCAAGGTTTTCAAAGATTCTATACATTTCCTAAGCTTTTATACCGAAGCTGAGTTTATAATTTCTAATGGGTCTGTCGTACATATACAAAGTTACTTACAAAGTCATGCATAGTTTTGGCCCAAAAAGAAAACTTCAACAATTTCCCTGCTATTACTTTCATCATTAAATGCACTCACTTACTTTAAGTCATTATTACTCTATTTCTTAACACTCAACCACCGTTATGGCTGTGATTGCTATGCCAAAGCTATTAGCAACAAATAAGTTCTAACAAAACTTGATGGTCTTCTTTAGCATTTGCTACTACTTACACTACTTTTAATGCCAACTTTGTACCGTTATGGTGATTGTTGTTGCATTACAAAAAAACAAAAAGCTGTTAGCGACTTTTGGGGCCAACCAGCCAACAATGAAAGTAAATGGGAGTGATTCCCGCGCGCTCAAATTGTAGTTATATTCTCTCCACAAGCGCACAAGAGTTAGACGCCCAAGTACCAACAACAAACACACACACACAGACATATATTTGTGGATATGCATAATGTAGTAGTAACAACAACACACACTGTGGGACGCCGCCATTGCGGCATTGCTGGGAGTGTTTAGTCGTTCTTGTTGTTTTTTTATAGTATAACGTGTTGTTGTGACAGTTTATGGTGCGGTGTCGGCGCATGAATGAATGGCCGCGCTAGTTATTTTTGAGGGGTGTGGGGCGTAAAGCTGTTACTAGTACAGGTGAATGTGGAACGCCACTTTTGGCATTTCAATGTTTGGTCTGCGATGACTAAATCGAACAGCTGATAAGCGCTTATCATTTTATAAAACAAATTGTGAAAAATAAGTGCTTGATACACACACACACACACACATACACATGCATATTAGTAAGTGATTATGACGAAATTTTCGCCAAGGTTAATGGCGAGCGCTTTGGAAGGGAAAAAATTATAAATTAGTGCCTAAAATTATTAATTAAGTGTAATTGGAGCAATTAATAAAAAAAAAATATTTTTTTTGTTCAAGAAAAAAATTAATCATAACTAATTACAAGCGCAGTGTTGCGTTAGAGTGAATGCTTAAGCGCGCAACGTGCCGAAAGCTCTGAAACCAACAGCTTATATAAAAATTAGCTTAAAAAAAATTTAAAAAAAATATATGAACAAATTAAAACAACAAAAACCTCAAAAAATGTGCACTCAAGTGAATCGTGCGCCCATAAAGAGGACGACGCTTACGAATATGCGCTGGCAGCAAGTGTAAAAAATTCAAATAAATTATTGCAACAATAAAATTCCAAGAAGTGAGCGCAAGTTTAGTGCAATAAAGCAACAATAAAAACAGCAGCGCCAGTCATAAGCTACAGCGAACTGCATAAGTGAAAACTTGCAACAAAAAAATACAAAACAAAATATTTATACACAACAAAAAGTTACAAAAATAACAATAATGTGCGCTGCCACACGCAGCAAACACGTAGACAGCGCGCTGATGCCAACGCACCGCGCGCAACACAATGCGCGTCCACCTGGTCACGCAAAGCGACACCACAGTCGACAACAACAACATGCCACACTGCCTACAGCGTTGACTTCCTGCCACTGCGCCACCCTAACAGCATTTAGCATTGTTGCACTGTTGTGTGTCTGTCTCTTATACACATCTAGATGTGTATAAGAGACAGCACGTAGACAGCGCGCTGATGCCAACGCACCGCGCGCAACACAATGCGCGTCCACCTGGTCACGCAAAGCGACACCACAGTCGACAACAACAACATGCCACACTGCCTACAGCGTTGACTTCCTGCCACTGCGCCACCCTAACAGCATTTAGCATTGTTGCACTGTTGTGTGTAGGCGCCGCGGCGCAGTTGCAAGGCAGCACACTTGTACGCGGTGCTGACACTGCGAGTGATGTGAGCGGTGAACTCGAATTTGCCAGTCTCGATGGCGCCGGCACACAACTACTCACACCGCCGAGCACGGTGGCGCCGCAGTGGCCTTTGAAGGTGGTGGATATTGTGGAACCTGCGCCAGCGCAGCCAGTGATGTCATCGCAGCCAGCCCTCTCCGCCAGCAGTTACACTGAGCTGCAGGGTGGTGAAATCACCGGCGAACGGACATTGCGTTACAGTGAGAGTCCTTTTGTGGCGCGCCAGCACATCGAGGTGGCCAAGGGCGCACGTTTGATCATTGAGCCGGGTGTGCGTGTGGAATTTGCGCCGACTGTGGGCATAACTGTGCGGGGCATACTACATGCAGTGGTGAGTAGTCAATTGAAATTTTTGTTTGGTTTTTCAGAAAAGAAAGTTAAAAGAGTGAAAAAATAGAAGAAATGTGAAATATTTTGTACGAAACATTTTTTTGGTATACATTTGTTTGCATACTTTTCAAAAGCACTGTATGATAGTATAAACTTAACCTAAAATTATACGAGTGTAAACAATTTTAAATCAGACTTTAAAGCAGCTTTGTAATTCATAAAGAAAAAATCATCCAGAATTGAGTGTTTTTGTTGAGACAAACCTTTTTGAGATGAGACGATCCAAATTCCTTTCAAAAGGCAATCTGTCTTTAAAGACAACGTCGAAGAATAGTTTATGGAAATATATACTGAAATTTCCGCTTAGAAAAAACAAAATTCAGCTCATATCTTATAGTTAGATAAATCCAAAATGATTCCTAGTGCACTGCATACGGTAGTATATGCTCAATAAGGAATCCGTTTTAACTGAACTTCAAGATATCACGCAATTCAACCTTAACCCAATACCACCTCATCGCTTCGAGATCAAATCATATTTTTCAAATAGTCTAAAATGCTTCTACCACCAACTTTAAAGCTCCTTTCTATGAGAATAGCTGAAAAGTCCTCTTGAATATCATCAAAGAACCTCGTATCCATGTGAAAAGTAGACCAAACTCAAGAGATACTACAGTTTAAAGAAATATAACAGGATTACTATCATATCTCAAAATGATTACTTTTCTGTTCCACGAAATTAAACTCATTTCACCTGTAATTCCACCTGTTGCTCTACAATTTTCGCAAAGCTTAACTGTTCAAACACAAGCCGATTATTCATACGCGACAGTAATTCCACTGACAACACTGATATCGATTCATATGTAAATACAATTGTGGATAAAATGCAACCAGTCACTCAATGCAAACATTGGCAAAGTTCACCAAAGAAAATCTACACCCCTAACTAGCAAACCAATTATTAATCGCAAAAGCAAGTTGGCGCTATCGCTCACCGCTTATCAGGCGACCGATAAAGAGCAGTGAGGATACATATAGCATATATAACACATAAATAAATAAACATTTTAATAACGGCACATAAGTAGTAGTCATATGTTTGGAGAGCAAGTAAAACCTAGGGTTGACACAAAAAAATTAACAGACAACGTTGACCCGCGGCGTGCCAAATTTATACATATTAGCCATCTTCGATTGACCGCTCGCCAAGCTAAGCTCTGCTCTCTGTCAAAAAAGTGTGAGTGTGAAAGCCACAACAAAGCTATCCGCTAAATATTATGCAAAAGTGGATACCTGTTTATAATGGTAAACGCTTGCCACGTTGTCGCAAATTTATTATACCAGTTTATGTGATTAATACAGTTTCTGATCTATTCACCACTTTCTCACACATGACTGTAAATTCTTCGTATGGTTCTAAGTTTTAGCCATATTTAACCGGCTCGAAGAGCCGCAAATTGATTATACCAGTTTATGCGAATTATACCAGTTTCTGATCTATTCGCCACTTTCTCAGACATGACTGTAAATTCTTCCCTTATTTCTAAGTTTTAGCCAGTTTTAGCCAGTTTTAACCGGCCAGTTTTAACCGGTTCAAAGAGTCGCAAATTGATTATACCAGTTTATGCGAATTATACCAGTTTCTGATCTACTCGTATTTCTAAGATATAAGTGCTTCGCGTGTATCCAAGTCTTAGCCAAATTTAACTGGTTCGAAGAGTTAAAAAATTTATTATACTAGTTTATACGATTTATAGCAATTTCTGATCTATTCGACACATTCTAAACATAATTGTCTTTCTTTGCAAGTTTTTTTATTAATTCTAGCAAACATGATTTACTTTAAAGCAAGCGGAGACGTGGTCTAGATTAGGCCACTTTGGACTGCGTAAATGTCTTTCTAAATCATAATTACGCACTAGATTTTTTAAAAATACTAAAGAGTTCCCTGGGTGTACCCTGTGATAGAATATCTTTTCTACTGCATTGTTGCAGGTAGTCGGCCAGCGCCTAATGATTTGGTCCGAAGCCTAACAATCCAGTAGTAAACCATAAAAAATCAACTGAACCTACCGTTTCCATTTCCCAGTTATTGGGACTGAGTTACTTGTCCTAGCAAGCTCATCAATACCTAAACAGATTTGTGTTACGTTCAGGGCGTTTTCACCTATAACCTATATCCAAATACAGAAGTTTTTTTTGGCATCGCAAAGGATACAAAGTCTAAGTGCGATCCCACTTCGAAATCGCTGAGGGATCAGCCTTCTAACCTAACTTAACCTAACCTAAGTACAGAAATCTTGCTGAGGCGGAAAATAAATCTTATGTAGAAGTTGAGAGTACATTGCTAGGAGAATACAGACTTTTCCATAGCATACTTTTGTATTCTTTCGAACCATTTTTGAGCTGGAACTTGAAGCTAGTTTCTTTCAACGAAACTATGCCCAAATTTTGGCAAATCAATAAAGCGCAATTCAATTTCCGGTTAAGTAAAAGCATATATTGATACTTATATCTGAATTAAGATATTTTTGCCTGGATTTCTTCTGAGATTTGTAAGGTCCACGCTGTTTCAACAGACAAATTGTTGGTTTCTTAACTTCAAAGCTGCCTTGGGGGACTGAAAGATTAACATTCGCCGATGAGGGTTGACTTTCGTTAGAAAAATACATTCCTATGCATTTTTTATCGCCTCATTTCAATCCGTAACACTATCATTAAAGCTTTATCGACCTATCATCAAATAAAGAAGACTAAAATTTCAAACCCTATACAAGTCTGAGAATCACAAAGAAAACTTTCAGTTCTACCGACATACTACCACTTATTATCTCCATAGATAATACTCCAAATATGGGGCAACTTTGTATTGCGAGCTCAATCTGTCCCGATTGATAATGAAACACGAAAGCAAATAGCACAGGTGCCCACGATAAAGCTAACATTACAAACACACGCTTACACAAACAATTTGCACGTACTCGAAGGAGATTACGAAAAAAGTAAACAAAGCGCAAGACATTTCGAAGCGTGCGAGCAGCTGTGCGAAAGGCTTACGCACTTGCGCACTTGTGATGTCAAAAGACCAATTTTTTGGGTGGGGTAGGCCAAAAATGAAAGAGCAACAATAAAAACTACACAAATGCCAGTAGCTAAGCAGGCTGCCCGTTAAGGCAGTGCGTAAAGTAGACGCGACCACATAATTGTTGAAGAGCCATAGGCATGCGGATAGCCGTGGCTTAGGTTAGGGTCAATGGCTATTTGACGCAAGCGCAATTTTCAGAGTTGTCCAATTAAAAAGTCGCAAATGTCGACTTTGGCTTTGAGTCACGATGTTTATTACGCGCACACACATATACACAAACAACAATAATAGCAAATATTACTTGACCGTCCAGCACACGAACGGAAGTTGCTCTGATTGTCTACTATGCGATTGCCGTTGTTGTTGCTGGCTCTGGCGATGACTGTGACACGCCCCGTTATACGCCGTTCGGTTGCTTTACAACGCGCCTATGCTTTATTGCCCATTTCGTGGCCTATTAGCGCGACTATCTTCCTCCTTATCCACACTTTTGTGCATTAAATCATTTGATGTTGTCGCTTGTTGCTTTCTCAATTGTTGTTATTAGTATTTTTTTATATTTTTCAGTTATTATTATTGTTGTTTTGTTTGTTTTTTGTGCTAGCGAATGTCTTGACAGACGGCCACTGGGTCGTGTTGGGTTAATTAGATTAGTCGGTTGCTCGGTTGATGGATTTTTGTTGTTGTTTTTGTATGCTTAGCTGTACATTGTAGGAGTTGATTGGTGTGTCAAAGTGTTTGGCGCTTCAATTTAATGAGTGAATGAGTAAAAGCGTATGTTTGTTTGTGTGAATGTGTGAATGAGTGAAAGCCAAATTAAAGTTGACCCTTGTTGTCATTATTTATTGTTATTGTTAATGTGATTAGCTGTTGTTCATGACATAGTGTATGGAAATTTATTTAAATTAGAAACAAAGTAGCATCTTAAAAATAATATTACTTTTTGCAGGCAGAAAATTATCAAACCCCCTGATTATTTTTATAATCACTTAATTAAATTAAAATTTTGTTTAATTTAAATTAACTGCAATTACGTTTAAAAAATTCATTTGGATAAAAAAACATTTAAATAATTTATTTTAATTAATAAAATTAA
>NW_017536675.1:11327-54373 GCF_001853355.1 Bactrocera latifrons | reverse complement strand
AATTAATTTGAAATAAACGATTTTTTTAGTGAATTAAAATAAATTTAATATTTAATTAATTAAAATTACTGTTAAATAATCTATTTTAATAGATTAGAGAAGGTAGCCTCAAACTAAATGACTACAATCTAATCTTTCAGGCCGAAATTGTGGGCATAACACAAGGGGCTAGGTGGGATTGCGTTAGGTTATGCAAACAGTCAATAACCAGACTTTTAGTAAGTAACTCGGTTAATAGAATCTGTATACCCGTCTCTTTTGGAGTAGAAGGAAATGAAAAGGCAGACAAACTGGCTCGGTCGAGGCAGTTGGAGACACATTTCCGCTAAGCTGGTCGCCCCAGGACTTCGAACACAAGTAACAAAAGGCATGCCACAAAGTTATTTCGGAGTAATGTTGATGGTGAACAGACCAAAAAGCTCCTACTTTTAGTCGAAAGGGCACTCCATTAAGATCCTACCTTCAGAACATGGCAAACGTGAAGTTGGCGAAATGATCTGAGGATACTGAGACGCTGGAATATTATACACAGGCATACTCAGAATTCTTCCTGTGAGAGACACTGCATATTTCATGGCTGTCAACGCTCCAACTTAAGAGATATTAGGCAGTTTATGGAAAAGAATCAGGTTTTTTTACCAAATCCACAGGTTGCTGGATATAGCTTAATTTGGTTATCACCCAGTAGCACAATGGTCCGAAGTGCGGCCTGTGGTCTGGCGCCCACGCGCCTCTTTTTTCAACCAACTAACCAAGTATCGTTCTAAAATATAACTGAAAAATGTTAACTTTAGGCAGAATTGTTCATATCACTTCAAAACCAAGTAAACAACAACTACTGGACCTTCGAAACCAGGGTTTTCGACCAAACCATCAAGGGTTGCTTGAAGAAATATTCTACTAAACCATACCTGCTTCCATTGAGTAGAAATACATTACTTCATTCCTTTTTTTTGAGTAGGACCTAATGCTGAACAATAAGCTAGCTTTGGCTTACAAAGGCCTTATTCAAAAACCGTCTTAATAGAAATGGAGCTTAAAGCATCCAAAAAATTAGACTACCTACAATCGAATGAAATACATCGCAATGCTGTTTTTAGACTCTTTTACATTGTACCCCATTTTATGCTTTTTTATCTTCCAGGGAACACCAACATCACGCATCACACTAACAGCACAAGCGAAACCCTTAGCTACCCAGACAGATATCATAGATGCAGAGGTACGAGGCGCACGCTTAGTCGATGGACCAACACCTTTAGAGGGACGCCTACAGCTCTATCACAAAGGCTCATGGCGTGATGTCTGCACAAATTCGAGAAAGTGAGTAGATTAAACAATTTTTTAAACGAACATAATATTATATATGGATATTTTCATATTTTCTCCAAACTCCAACAGTTGGACGCTCGTGGACTACGCGGTTGCGTGTCGTCAAATGGGTTATGCTGGCGGACGATTTTGGAATTGGGTTGAACGCACACCAGGCTATCACCCACGTTTACTCTACGAACAACCGCATTGTAAAGGAGGTGAGAATTCGCTGTTGAACTGCGCCTGGACATCGCGGCAGCTAGGCTCCGGTGTATGCGACTACCACAATGATATCGGCATACAATGTCGACCGTTATACAATGCACCACTCGATAATTGGCGTGGACTCTATTTTCACAACGCGCCTTCGACTAAAACGCTCGGCTATAACAATATCGTGTACACAGCCTTATCACAGTCCACATTACGTTATGTCGATATTAAGCATGCCGGTGTTGGGCGGGACTATAGCGTCAAGTCCGCTTTGGAGGTTATTGGTCTGCCGCCTGTCTTACAACATGTAGTAATCAGTCATTCGGCTTACACCGGTTTCAATGCGACCTTACCGCAAGGAGGTTTCGTCTTGCAAAACGTGACTGTGCAGAAAAATAATGGCATTGGTGTATTTGTGAACTCCAGTCAGGGTATGGTGCAGTTGGACGGTTGCAATATCATGGGGAACGTAGCGGATGGTGTCAAGTATGTGGGGCATGACTTGCGTGCGAATGAGCGTATGGATCGTGCGACTATTTATGACTTTTGCACATTGCCCACAACCTCCGGTCAGACCTATCCCATCTCGCTGTCCTTTACGCAAAAATACTATGCCGGCTCGGAGAAAGTGTGCGGTAAATACTTCTTCACACGTCCCGGTTATTTGCTTACGGTGCACTTTGAATCCTTTGTGTTGCGCAATAATGAGACCGCTGCAGTGGAGATCTTCGACGGTACTTCGGAAACGGATCGGGTGCTATTTGCATGGAAAGCGCGTAACTACACGCGTCCTCAGAGTGTGACGAGCAATCGTGAGAAGCTCTTCATGCGTATACAGGCAGACGCGCGTCAGGAAGTGAATGGCTTTATACGAATTACCACCGATGACACACGCGCATATGACTTACGTATTGCGAACTCGGTAGTTGAGGATAATGGCGGACGTGGTATTGCGATCGATAATATACGTTCCAAACTGCATGTGCATGGTAGCTTCGTCTCGGGTAACGGTCATGTGTCGGGTGTGCATGTAACCAGCGGTGCTGGCGATGTGAATATCACGAGCAGTAACATAACCTTCAATCAGGGTGGCGGTGTAAACATCACCTATTATGGCGGCAATCGTAATATATCGCGTAGCGCAATACAAGCGAATAAAGGTTATGGCTTGGCCGTGTGGCTAAACGATACCAGCGCACCGGACCGTATTGAATATATACCCTTCAATCAAACGACGACGGTTGAATACTCGCAAATCGGCGGAAATTTGGAGACAGGCGTCTTGCATGGGAACTACTGTCTACCCATTTGGGTGAACATCACGGGAAACAGCTTTAACGGCAGTCTACATAACGATGTGCTTGTGGAGTCCTGCTGGCGTTTCACTGCCAACAAACAGCCGAATATGCAGTTACAAATCGGACACAACACTTTCGACTATAGCCAGAAAAACTCGATCTTTCTCAGCCCTGCACTCAACCTACAAGGCAAAATCGAGTTCAATCACTTTCGCATGGGCTCTTACGGTGCAATTTATATACGCAATGACTACATCTTTCAGGAATTCAACTTCATGCCTGTCCGTCTGCTGATACAGAGTAACTTCTTTCGACGTAACAGCGGCGTTTATGTGGTCTCATTGGGCCTGTCGCCCTACAGCACACACGAGCTACAGTCGTTGCTATTCACACGCAATTTTGTGCGTGATAACAAGATCTCAGAACCGTTTGGACCGCTGATCGAGGGTAGTGAGGGCAGCGATGGTTCGGGACGTCTCAATCCACGTTGCCGTGTCGCTGCTGCAGTTGTGGTTGCTTCCAGCAATGTGGACATCTTCCGCAACATACTACACAATTTGGACTCCGCCTACGAGGTTGGCTCACAGCTGAGTGATCAGAGTCAGATAATCAACGCCACCTATAATTGGTTAGGCCACTCGGATGAGAATAAGATATTCGCGCGTCTCTTTCACCGTAATAATCGTTATAATTTGGCTAAGATACAGTATATACCCTACCTTCTACATAGCTCCAATCCGGGTTCTACGACAATGATCACAATGTCTACGCTGGTGCCACGCTTCTCACAAGAAGGCTCTGATTTGATTGGCGGTGAGATTGATGGTCAAGAAATACTCTCACCCGGCACGTATCGCGTAACGAACGACATCAACATACGCCCTGGAGGCAAACTAACACTGCAACCCGGTGTTACGCTCAAATTTGAACCCAGCGTCGGCATGATGGTCGCAGGTAAATTAGAGGCGCGCGGTCGCCGCCCAGATGATATATTCTTTACGTTGAAGCGTGAAACTGTTATCGCCATGGATAATTCGACTGACATGGAACAATTAGATGTGGACATTATCGATGTGGAGACTGAGTCGATCATAGAGAAGAATGAGCCACCGCGTGTGCCGGTACGGCTCGTTGGAGGAGCTGGTGATTACGAAGGACGTTTGCAGGTCTACTTAGATGGACGTTGGGGCACAGTCTGCGACTACGGTTGGACAGTGTTAAATGCGGCGCTTGTGTGTCATCATCTCGGTTATACGCTCAATCCGCGTGACTGGCGACTACATCGCTCACAAATGCCTACAGTGGGTGTGACAGAGGATGTTATTGTATCGAATGTGCGTTGCACCGAACATGATCTCGATATAACTAAGTGCCGCGCAGAGTACTCAACACGTGGTGAGTTCGAGAACTCATGCACACATGAAAACGATGTGGGCATGCGTTGTTATGAGGGCGCTTGGGCCGGTGTACGCTTCAGCATGTTAGCCGAACGCGCTGACCTTCAATACCTAACTATTGAGAAGGCAGGCCTATTCGATTACACGACGAATATCTTCAAGCCCGCAATACAAATGGACTTTGCGCGACACAATTTAGAGAATGTGCGTGTGGTGGATAATTTGCAAGACGGCTTGGGTGTTGTCTATGCAGACCTTTATGGTGGCAAGTCAGTGAACAATATTAAAAATTGTGAATTCATAGGCAATCGCGGTAATGGCATTAGCTTGAAGCAGTTGGATTTGCGCATACAGGGTTCGATTATAAAGAACAATCGCGACAGTGGTATCTCACATGATCCGGTCATTTCGGCGATCGAACAGAGTGAGCTGGGGGGTTGGTTTAAAATGGCTGTGGACTTTAACACCTTTGAGGCTGACTACGATCCTTACGTATTACCACGCGATGAGGGTCAAATTGACTTGGACACCTGGCAAAATAAGTATATACGCACAGAGCCGGTGCGTGGTGAGTCGATAAGTCGTAAAATTGTCGTGCGTTGCCCCGCCGGTTATGTGCTGGGCATACAATTGCTCAACCCCGTACAAAACCTCTCCACCGAGCATATCACAATACTCGATTCGCAAACGGAGAATAGGCGTTCCTCTTTGTGGGTGCTCAAACGTGATCTCAACGTATTTCCCACCACGAGCAGCAGTTACGGCATTATCATTTACTACGAGAGCGGTACGAATGCTTTGGGTGGCGCTGTACTGCGTCTCTCTACTGTCACGGCACCAGTGCAGAACATACGTAATCGCGTCGTGAGCGGTCCTGTGCCTACGCTTAGCATACGTTCTACTAAAATACAGAAGAACTTTCGTGGCATTGCCGCCTACTACTATAATCGTTATGTGGGCGATAATGGCGAGTATTATCTACGTAAAGCGAATGAGTCCATCAAAATTATGAATTCTGAAATCAGCACGAATTTTCGAGAGGCTATACTGGTGAAGTCACCGTTCTGGGATGTGCAGTACAGCAATATTTCCGAGGTGACTATACATGTGAACAGCACGATGATCACACAAAATGGACATGGCATAAGACAACTCTCGAAGGATTTGCGTTCTTCGAATAATCTCTTCCATTATGTGGTACAAGATACGACAGTCGAGGATAATGCCTTCGGTGGCTTCCAGGTCGCATTGCCCTACGTGTGGCAGTATAATGAGAATTTCACGCACAGTGTCTACTTCGGTAATAGCACTTGGCAACGTAATCGCAATTTTTTCATCGACATCAGCGGTCATTATACGGTCTTCAACATAACCTCAAATGTATTTCTGAACAATCAGTGTCCGCGTAGTCTGATAACACTCGATGGCATGGAGAAGCGCATCAAGTTCGATTATAATCGCATCGAGAGTAACAATGCCAAATTTATTATGGAGCTACGCGCTGACAGTTTGAGCGAGATACTGGGTGAGGTGCCGGCACTGATCGCCTACAATACCATAAAGGGTAATAGCATCGACTCGATGGCGGGCAATTTCCGTAATGCGCCCATGCGCAATTACCGACCACGTAAAGTGCGTCCGCAGAATCGGCTACCGAGCGCCGTCGTGCGTTTGGATGGCATACAAAATGTGAAGCTGTATCGTAACTTAATCGCCGAGAATCAAATGGACTACAATCTGGTGGCGGGTGTACGTTCGGCACGCCTAAATAACTACTTTTATGCCACGGAAAATTGGTGGGGCTCGAAGGATGCCAAGTACATCGAGTCGAAAATATTTGATTTCGATACATGGAACGATCACGCAGACGTCATTTATCAACCATTCCTCATTGAAGACACTTTCGATGGTAGTGTGTCGCTGATCGATGAGCACGACGAAATCATTGATCTCAACAATTGGACGGGTGGTCGTATATACAAGGATCTGTCGTTGCCCAAACGTCTCGAACCATATCGCATACTCTCCGACATCACTGTCATGCCTGGTGCCACGCTTTCCATACAGCATGGCGTACAACTTGAGTTCGAGCCGAATGTGGGTATACTGGTGTTGGGCACACTCTTGGCTACCGGTTATCGTGAGTCAGAAATTATAATGCGTCCATTTGTGAATGCCTCGCACGAGTCGTACACAATGTTAACGAAACGTGCAATCGAAGATCTGAGTCAGTCGCAAGCATACGATTCCATAAGACTTTGCACGAGCGCACAAAATTGTACGACAAATCCGCAGCTTTCTTTTGACGGCATCAACGAAGGCTTTCTCGAGTATTTCAACCATACCACATTGCAGTGGGTACCGATTTGTGATAGCCGCTTCACCGAACGTAATGCGCAGGTTGTTTGTCGTGAGCTCGGCTTTGATCCGCTCAATGTCTATTATGGTCACGATCGACGCATTGAGTATCACACAAACTCACTGACACGTATTTGGACGTGGGTGCAACCGCTGGAGTGTCGTGGCGATGAGTTGCGTATGGAGGATTGCGCCGAACGCTTAAATGGACAAGTTTATGGACGTAGACACGAGTGCCGCTGGGATGATGTATTCGTATTCGTAAGTTGTAATAGCGCGCCCGAAGATCTCGTCTATTGGGGTGGCATACGGTTTGCAAACTCCGACTTCGAAGAGAATCAATATGGTCATCGTTTTCATGATAGTCTCTCACATGGACCGATCAATAATAGACAGAGTCACTTGGAGTATATACGCATTGAGAATGCCGGCATATTGCATAATCAGAAATCAGCCGCAATACAAGCGATACACAAGAATCCGACAATACGTTCGGTGACGATCGTGAACTCCGCACATCATGGTGTTAATTATATAGCACCGAGTGGCACGATGAACCTCAACTTCTTGAATATCAGCAATGCTTTCGGCGCTGGCATCAATATACTCTCGTTGACCGGTGAGGGTCGTGAAAGTGATGAGTCCAGCTTTACACCACTTAAAGATTTGGATATACCTTATAAACTCTTCTCGCTCGTTGATATCTGTGATCCGCAAAAGGTGCTCACCGTGGAGGAACGTATTTTAGTCTACTATAAGTACGATAATAACCCTGTGAACTGTGTAAAGATATTCACTTCACTATATCGTGCCAAACCGATGGGCTTCCGTTTACTGCAATCGAATTTATTTAATCACTCGAAGGAATATGGACGCACGGATGTGATAAATCTTTTCGATGGCGATATATATAATGTAACTTCACGTTTTCTCGGCAAAATCGAATGGGACAGCGATAATCAACGTAAGTTCTTCAAGACTGAGAGTCCCACTTTGAGCTTACAGTTGATTGCGAGTGGCGCGCCAGAATATCACGGTTTCATAGCCGAAATTGTAACGGTACCGATATCGACTTTAGGACAATGTGAGTAGAAAACATTTTAAATTGCATAAAACTTTGCGCTTTATCATTTGCTTCTCTGCAGTTCGCGATGCTCAACACAATGTCACCTATACCCACATCTCGAACGCAGTAAAGGGCGCTGTTACTTATTCGTCCGCCGGTGAGGTTACACCCACTCTAACGCTCACCTCGAATCGCATTCAGGGCAATTGTCATCAACTGTATGGTAATTTCTCCACTTGCAAGGCGGCGCTCAGCATTGATGTGCAGAATATGCATTCCCTTTACTTTATGGTAAGTCGGTAGGCACAAATGCAACTTATATCTCCTACTAATTGTATTTTCCTTTGCAGAACAATTTGATCATGCATAATCAGGGCGGTCTGAGCATACGCGCCGACTCACGCGGTTCAGCCACTTCGCTGCGCGGTTTCATACATCACAATCTCTTCTATGGCAATCGCAATCGTCCGGCGTTGTATGTGGAGGGTCGTCAGTCCTCACCGTATCAAGAGATCGAGCTGTATCGTAATTATTTTGCACAGAACAAGGCCGGTTTCGAAGATGTCATCAAGCTGCGTCAAGTTGTCTCGAATTTCAGTTACAATTTCGTACATAGCAATGTTGGTGGACGTATTGTCGAGATATCGGGCTTTGAGAAAGTACGTTTGCCCATCTATCAGACTACGTCACATAATGGTTTTTATAGGTAAGTGAGAGCAATGAGCTTTCTGTTGAGATTTCGCTCGTTTTCTAAGTTCAGCAGATCTTTTGTATGCGCGCCGGAATGTAGGCAACAATTCATGCTGCTATTTTACACCAAATATTCATAACCATTGCATACCTTTTGGCGCTTTATTAAAAATCGTACTTTTTTTCTTGACAGCAATGTTGCCACGAATTGGATGGGTCGCGCTACAGTTGTCGCCGGCACAGCAGGTCAGCAGTATGTCGACAATATATTTGAGAATCCCGAAAACGATTATGAAATGATTACCGTTAATAACTCTATGTAAGTAAATTAGCTTTACACCGGTATTTTAACTCAGTACTATAAACCGAAGTTTCTATAAGTTTTCTAACCCCCAAACAAATATTTATGTATAAGCCCACTTTGAACTTTTCTTTTCTATTTTTTAACCTCGTTTTTACAATAACTATCCACTACATATGTACGTGCCTGAACTATGTATGCATGCTACGTAAAAACACACACTCACCCGTTACTCTAACTGTAGTTTGAATGTTGATTATGTGATCAATAGGTAAGTGGAAGCAACTTTAAAAAATAAAAATTTCTCATACAAAAAAAAAAAAAAATACAGAAAATAAAAAAATTCTCATTAAAAAAAAAAATAAAAAAAACATTTTACTTTTCTCATCATTTTCACTTTCCTCTCTTTAGCACCATTGAACTGTGGCGCTCAAAGATCGATGCTAGACACAACTATTGGAGCTATAATAACACGATATCGGTGCAGTCGCGCATACGCGATAAATCAGGTTTGCATTCAGATGTTATATGAAGTTTTGAACATAATTTCTAACCCACTTTTCAGATGATCCTCTGCTACTCGAGGTGCAAGCGGTGCCATTCCAAATGAACAATCTCACCATACTCGATGGCAAGTGCCCGCCCGGCTGGTCGTTAGTGCATGATACTTGCTTCATTTATGTGGGCGCGCCTTTGACCTTCCATGAGGCACGCGCTTTCTGCCGCAGCGAGAACTCGACGATGCCTTTCATACGCACCGACAGCGCGACGTTGTGGAGATATCTACAAGGCCAAATGAGGCACTTGAAGTGAGTGCAAAGTATATTTTTCGAAGACCTCTAACATAATAAGGATAAACATCTGATGTTCTGATGTTGTCCACAAGTTGTGGTCTATCAATTTTCTGCTAAATTCTTGAACTGCTCGCTATCGCCCGTTTCTCTCTTTCTTGAAACCATTTATTTTAACAATTCTTCTTACATATAGCCTACTTAGTCACCCAGCTTTCGGAATGTTCCTTGAGAAGATCAGAAGCTTTTTTATTGGTATACACAAAAACATTCCTTGAACTACGGTTTTATATATCACCGATAATAATTCGTAGCTGTCTACGTCCCAGCTCTGTTGTAACATCGATGTATAATATTAAGATATCACTCGATCAAACGAATTTCGGAAGCTCCTCAATAAATCTCTCGTTTTACTAAATTAATATTTAATGTTTAAAAGTTTATATCAAGATTGACGGCTTTTATAATCCATTCTTAGTATTATCTATCTTTTCTATGAAAGGAATAACCAAAAGTCCTTTAGTATACTTTAAAAAAAAAATGCACATATTCATCTCCAAAATCTTTTTTGCAGATACCCCGAAAAGGTGTGGATACAAGATTTCGATCACATCGATCGTTGCACAAGCTTCGCCTTCACCACCACCGAGATTGAAGATTGCAGCAATGAGATGGGTTTCATTTGCGAAACGGATCCAAGGGTAGGCCATATTTTAAAACAATTAGACATATTTGACTTCATTTAAATTATTCTCTAGCAACTGGTTTTCTCTCTCACACTTTCAGGTCATTATCGATCCGCTCTCTTGGCGCGCCGATATCTTCGCGATCAGCATAATTTCGGCTTTCATTTTGGCTATAATTTTACTCATATTGGTCGCCATCTGTTGGTATGCCAAGTCGAAGCATCGTCACGTGCAACGTTTACAGCGCAGGAATAGCATACGGCAGAGCTTACGTAGCTTGAATAGCATTGATCCGCAGGGATCGTTGCGTCGGCGAAACTTTGTATGATTATATGTTTATTAATTTTTTTTTATTATTATTTCTGATGTTTTAGTTTAAATTTTTTTTTTTATTTAAGAAAGTTTATTTTTCCTTATTTTTTTTAAGTAATCTTAATTATCCCTTATTTAAACTCATTAAGTTATAAGGAACCCTAATAGAACAATTTAATAGAAGGTTTAATTTCGAAGGTATAATTTTATAACACTTTTAATTTCTCGCTTTAAAAACCAAAAGACAAAAGACTTTTGCAGAGCTACTTCCTGCATTCTAGCCTCATACTCAATAGTCGCTTAACAGATCCTTGAGATCATATCTATCATCCATTTGAAATATCCGGTTAATGTTATATTGATCTGTATATTGCTTTCTGAGCTGCTTTGTCCATATATTCCTGTGTCTTCAATTACTCTGATCCCAAAAAACGATCGCTGAATATCTAGCAAACTCCACAGCCTGGACCCCAAGATTATAATTGCTATTAAAACTTGTTAGGAATGAATTATTCCAGAAAAAAGTATTCCAACGAATGGAGAGTGTTTTGAGCAGAAAGTTCCAATATCAGTAAAAGCAGCCCTGATACAACTCGAACCCCTTTCCTATCGACGGGATCTTTTGTCACCTCAACTTTCATATCTGAAATGCTATGACTATTGGTCCAAGATCACGAAATATTCTGCTCCGAAGTTTAGGTCTAATTTCAGAGAATGGTTACATAAATTATTTTGCATAAATTTATATTACTTTCCAGTTTTCATTTAACTTTTTATTCCCGCACTTTTATTTTCTTCCCGACGACTCTCTTTATTTGATTAGAATATGTCCACATCGACGGGCACGCTCTCTAAACAACTGGGACAAGACTATAAAATGATGGGCAACGGCTCCATCGATTCGATGGACAAAAGTGTACTCAGCTCTGACGGCAGCTTCGAGGCGTACGAAAATCAAACGGCGCATCCCAGCGAATATCAAAAACCCAACTACAACGAATATGTGAGTCAACACGCGTTGAAGGGCGCCAATAAATCAAATGAACCATATAAAGTGGCGACAATTGGCTCGATTTCGAAAGCATCCACGGCGCGTGGCCGTCCCCGACCAACAGACACATTCGAGCTTTCCTACCGCAACGAAGGTTTCCGCGACAACTCTACTTATGCCAGCACGCTAAACAACTCGGTGGCCACTAGCATAGCCGAAGACACGCCCATCATACACCAAACCGATGTGGAGGATGGCAACTCGGATTACTATGGCAATGCCAGTACATTACCCTTACATAGTGGCGGTAATGAGAGTCTCTCATTCCTGCACGAGCTCAAACAAAATCTACCACCGCCCGCCTACAATAAACCAAAGGCGCAGGGACACAGTAGTTTTCTGCCCAGCGGCAGTGGGAATGGCAATGGCAAAATGCGTCCCAGCAGCAGCTCACAGCTCAGCAATGACTCACATATGAGTACGTTGCCATATGAGCAAAAAATTGATAATTTAAATTTCACACCCACCCCGCAAAAGGCGGAGGAAATGCCTTTGTATCGACATGAAACCGCCGCGATCAGTGGACTGCCAACACCGCCGCCTGACATGCGTCGTCCCGATTCCTACTACACCGCGGTGCGCAGCAGTAAGGCACAACCGCAGTTGTCGCGCATGGCCGCGGCGCCGCAGACTACGAGAGCGCTGGTGTCGGCGCAACAGCCGAGTGCTACGACACAGCCATTGGCTGGCAAGAACCCGGCGCAGGGTCACAACCAAAATGGCAAACGTCCAAAGACTGTTTATCAAACTGCCAGTCCGGAGCCGACGGCATACCATCGCTCCCGATCCGAGGCACTGTTAGAGACAGATTTCGACAATGAATCGCCGAGCATGGTGCCGCTTAGTACGAATAGTCGCAGCTATAGTCAGCCACTGGAGACGGCTATGTAGACTTAGTTTAATGCGAGATAGTGAAGTAATACGAGGAGGCGACGAAATCGAACGAAGTTTAGTATATGTATAGTGTAATAAGTAACGCATCATCACAAGCACACAAACGATAGAATCACACATGACGCACCTCTTTTTTTTTACCGTTATAATAATTTATTATAAGTAATACATGCAGCTACTTTTTAAGCGCTTGAGCAACAAACTAAACATTAACATTTTTATAGCATAAATATTATATTAAGCCTTTCGATCTGCCTTAATGCTACTATAGCTAGCCGATTTGCTGTTAAGCGAGTAAATATAGTAAGATGGAAGAGAAAGTGAAAATATTAACGCTTTTGCGTGTAGAGATTAAAACAAAATATAATAAAAATGAAACATAAAAAATAAAGAAATTAAAGTTTAAAAATAAAAATCACATTCGCTTTGTTCGAAAACTCATTTCAGTTCTTAAGTTACTATTGATCCATCCATTAGACATAAGTGTCCTATTTTAAGTTCATATGTATTAAATTATATAGATTTCATGTATATACATTAGACACTTGTAATTAATTAAGTTAACGATTTTTTATTAATTTTATATAAATTGACTGTTGCTTAAACGATATGCCAAGTATTTTGTTTAAAACTACAACAGTGTTCAATAAAGTGTTTAAAATGAAGAAAAAACTGGTTTTATTAAACTAAATTTTTAAAGAAAAAAGTTTAACTTCCGACTGCTAAGAAGCTAGAATATGCTTGGCATATAAAGAACTTTCCAAAGGATTTAATTTTAATCAGCTGTAGTGGTCCAATCACGACAGCTTCTTGGTATCTCGATATCTCGAAAACTGAAGGAATAGTTCGCGTATATACAGATGGATAGATATAGCTAAGGCGACTCAGCTCATTATGACGATTTTTATTTATTATATATTTATATAGATATATAACGGGCGATCCAAGTAGGGGTAGTTTTTTCAATAGCCTTTTTTTGTCAGATCACGCGTGAGTAGTATCATAACTAGGTATAAGAATATGATCAGTATGACAACCTCGACTCATTTAATAATACCCTACAGAAATAATTTCTCAGAGTTTGCCCAACTCAGAAAGAAGACCGCTTGCCTCAAAAAAATTCTATAAACACAAGAAAAGATACACATCAAACCGATATTTGATATCTTTGAAACAAAAAGGGAGTAGCATAAAGCCGTCTAGTATATCACGCCGTACTAATCTTTCGTTTCAAATTAGGAGGATTTCGACCAAATATTATATTTAAGGACAATAAGTCAAGAGGATAGAGACTTCTGTGGAAATTCACGCAAGTGAGAAAAGTTCTCTGAACGACGTTCACTTAGGATTGCCCAGAAGTGATTATTTTGCATATAGCTCAAACAGCTCACGCTCCGATCTTAGACCAAATATTCTATTGGTAGCCATAAAACATCCGTTTGAAGCCGAGCTAAAGTGGGAAGGAGTTTGAGTTTGGGACCCGCTACATAAAAAATAGCACCACTAATGAAACGAAGCTCGGCTATAACCGCGTAAGCGTTGTCTACGCCAATAAAGAAGTAGAAGTGAGTTAGTAGTTATCGACATATGAGTCTCATAGAGGATCGATCTACGAGAGACCAACAAACAGAAAAATGAACGATCGTCACTAGGATGTAGTATGTAGTATGCTATAACTGGTCGGTACTTTTGATATAGATCTTTGAAACCAATCAAACTTATAAACAGTTGAATTAAAAAAGGCCATCATCGTATGCGAGGTTCTTCTATTCAATTATTAGGAAGCGTACCTGCGATATTCATAAGCGCAATGTACATAAGCGGTTATTCAAGAGGAGTATCTACAGAGGAACAACAAATTAACAACTAATTCGCTTATACTTTTGGGAGCTACAGTAATATGAAATGTGCATTGTCAATAATATTAGACTCACCTGTTTAAAATGCAGTCAGTCAATCGTTCTCCGCGAAATTATATGCTATTTCATATTTCACAATATTAACTGAAATGAAAATTAAAAAAAAATTTTGTAATTAATAATTTTTTTATTTTTATAAACAAACAAAATTAACTTACTTATATTATATCATTTAACTACAAATTATTTTATAACTTTTTAAAATTTTATTCTGATTTTCATATAAATTTGACTTTGTAAAATCATATTTAGACTACCTGTTTTTTCTTTTTCAAATAAACCATCCTTATAACGGAAACTTTTTGTGTAGTATACTTTCTATTTGCCCACCACTGTGCAGTTTAGAAGCTAGTGCATTATGCCACCAAACTGTCAGTTTGAAATTCAATTACACCCAGTCTTCATTATAAAAACTTTTCTCAGTGCCTTTCTAGCAAACGAAACCAAACAGAAAAGCTAAGCCTGGAATTCAATATCAGTGGCAATTAGTTCCAATTTCCCGAGTATATAATTTTACGATATAACTATTATATTATCTTACTCTCTACGTTGCTCCAGCGTGTTAGAGACAGATTTCACTACATGATCATGATAACCAAACTTAACAACATTACGACATGTAACTTGTTCTAGTTCCATTGAAAATCGCTGCGTATGTAATCAAGAATCATACGACAACAAATATGTAGCTTCTAACCTTTAAAATGTTTATCACTACTAAGCCCCAAAAAAATGTAAGCTATTAGACGTTATTCATAAGTCAAGAACAAAGCAAGGAAAAAAAAACAATGAAATATCTCTTCTGCATTTGTGCCGCCTTGACAAGACCCAACGACACTGGAGAAGGTATCGCTAGTGCTGCCACAGAGTTTGTTGAAATAGGCGTAAAAGCGCAGACATCCTAAGGTTGACTACTCCTCATGAAACTCGTAGCTGAACTACATCTAGTACCGCAAAGAACCCAAACTGGTCTATGTCTCATAAGCCTACCAGACTAGCATAATCTAACCGGACAGAAGTCTTTCCGGGCTATATAAGTAGATCCGATTGTATTCTTCCTTTCTTCCGCCTTTAAAATCTGATTGTGAATACCTGCTGAAAGATAAGCACTTCGAACAATTCTAACCAACCGAATTATAGTACCTTGAACTGAGTATATAAAATCCGAGAAAACCAAGACTCCTCGATTTAGTTGTAATAGTGATAAATATAAATAGTAATAAATGAAGCAGAATTTTATAATAAGAATATTCCCAGACCTCCTTTAAATGAAAATATAAGTCTTCAAGTTCCGAATTTTCAACATAGACCTGCAAGAGTTACGCTCGGCGTTAACTTTAAAAAGTTATTTGTTGTTTTTTGGAGTGTGCGCGAGAGTTGTGGCTGCAAGCGCCGGGCGTAGAGTACAAGCATAGCGCAGCGCTGCCTTAGCAATAGTGGGCGCTGCTGAGCGCCATAAAGCACGCGCCACACGATGCTGCCGCTGTTTTACAATGAAAGCGTAAATTTTTTTTTCTTTTTTTTTTATGTATTATACTCTGCTACACTTTCTTACCACCGGTGAGAGCGCTTACGTTGTCTGCAAACGCGCAGCCAAAACAGAATGCTCCAGAGAACGTCTATTGAGCGCTCAACGTTGATTTTGCTATTATACTTTATGTATTTTCACTTGCGCTGCCACTCTACACAATTCAGCGCCGTAGTTGGAAAAAAACCTCCAACACAGCAGTGTTCTTACATCGATTGCGCTGCCAGTCAGCGGTGAAAACAAAACGCCAGCAGTACCTATTATCACTACCAGCACGTATAGTACGTCCGCGGTGCTATTTCTACTACACCTACTACTAATACGACTACTGGACTAATTGCTAATAGCGCAGCGCGTTGCTTGTTGAGTTGCCCAACCGCACACCTGCCACCCGCGCGCGTTACCAAACTGGAAAATTAGAAACAATAAATAATAAGAAAAGAGCCCAATTTCAACGACAGATAGTCTGCAACGTCGCCGATACAAAGAAAAAACAAACAAGTATTCCGGCAGTCGTGCTGCCCGTTCGTGGGCATTTATGTACTTAAACTCCGGCCGTAGGCGTTAAGGCAGCACAGTGCGCTTGAGTGTTTGCTCGCAAATAGCATGATGTGTAAAACAATTGAGTAATATATTTGAGTGTTTGTGCGCGCGTGTGTGTTCATACGAAAAGCGATAGTAGTGAGCGCGACTCCTAGTAAAAACCAGAAAGTAGTCAAACCACCAAAAGTTCGAGTAGCCGACAGCGCTACGATTCAGTGAATGCTGCTGCTGGAAGAGGAACAAATAAAACTAAAAGTAACACAACAAAAAATTTAAGTCAAACAAGAATTACTACAACCGCAGCGGCAGTGAAGGCGGCAGCAATACAGCCCACAACAATAACAAAAAAGTTACGAGTAGTAAGCGTAGTAGTAGCGACAATCACTAGAGCCACAGCAGCCGCGACACCAAAGCGCTAGTACTGTTGCGGCTCTTGTTGAAGGCGGAAGGCGGAAGAATGTGGTAATAATAGAGAATAGGTGATGTTTTCGTGACCCGCGTGAGACGCGTCTATGCCCTGCGTACAGCGCAAACACGGTAAAAAAAAAAAAAAACGAAAAATCGAACAAAGCTAGTAAAGTTTAAGGTACACGAAGGAAGTGCAATAAAATAGCAGTAAAAATAAAAATAAAACAATATTACACAAGTAAAAGCAATAAACGCGAACGTTGGCCAAAAAGTCAAACCGGCGTCGGCAGCGCAAAATTAGTAAACGTTGCCAGCAAAGAAAATAAAATAAAAAACAACGAAAAGTACTAACTAAAGAAGCAATAGTAGTCGTTAGAACAACAAAAACAGCAAAAAGAATAGGTGAGCGACGGCGCGCAATAGCGTTAACGTAGAGCGCAGCGTTGAAGCAGCGCGCACAGCGTACAGCGGGTAAGTACAAGTTTAAACTATGTAACGCGCTACGCCGCGGTAGGCTATATGCCCTACAGGCGCGCTGTCAGTTTATGTTTATTAGTGCTTACTATTTGATTTGTTTTACAACGTTATCTTTTTTGCCGCATCCGCAACTAAACGCGTATTTGTAGAGACACTTTTTGTCACTTCTTTGTCTCCCTCAAACGTTTTATGCATACGCGCTAAGAAGATTTTTTTACAAATATTTGTGATAATAACAGCAGCGCTGTTAGATTTAAGCACGCGCTACATCCTACAAAATGAAGAAAGAGCCAGAAGGGTAACTTAAACTGGTGCAGCGGATCAGCGCGGAAGCTTAGAGTTGCTTTATTCGCTTAGAAAACTCTAGCGCGTATATATTATACGCTTCTAAGTACTTGCCGTATATATTCTATGTACATAAACACATTTATTCTCATACAATAAAGTAAAGACACGAAATTTATGAAGCAGCGCTCAGCCGTAGTAAAGTAGAATATACGCGCACAACGCAGCGCGCTGCCGGACGAAGTGCGCTCTTTCTTGGCGCTCATCTTTCATATACTGGTTACCTTCATCTACATCTTCCGCTTTACCATTTTCGTCATTTGCTGTCGCTGGTACTGACGCTGGTGCTAATTGTGTTTGTTTCTTATTCTTCTTATTCTATACATTTTGGTGGCTCTTCAATTTGCAAACGCTTTGAGATTATCGTTTGCGCTTTGCCTGCTTATTTCTGATTTCATTTCAATTATTTTCTCACCTTTTTCTCTCTGTACTGCGCTCAACTTGTCAACATCTTTGCCGTTTTGTGGCCTTTGTCATCATCATCATTATCATCAGCAGCGCACTTTGGCAAAACGGCTGGGCAATCAAGTGTGTGGGCACGTACGCGTATATAAATATTTATAGGCGTATAAGAATATAAATAAGCTTGTACTATGTGCTTGCTATACAAATATGAAAGAGCGGTCGAGCTCAATGAGCACATTGAAGATGGTGAAGAGCGCAGCGCGTAGGCCTGTCTGCTGTTTTACTCCACTGGGACGATGTGTAGCGAGTGACGAGTGGGTGGGTGGTTTTGGCTATGTGCTCTCACCCAGCTCATAGGAGTGTAAAATATTATTAGTCACTTGGTCTCACTGCGCAGCGATTTGCCATGTTTACCAGCTTATTCTTATTATAATATTCCATTTTAAAGCTTTTCGTTTTTATTTGTAGGGAGTTTAAGTACTGTTAGTTTGCGAAACTAGTCAGGCCCTCATAAATTCAATTCAATTGTTTTTAAGAGAATTTTAAATAATTTCTTCTCAAAATTTATTTTACTGTAAAATTTGTTTTAAAAAACGAAACATGTGGCAACACTCAATATAAAAATTACAAATAGTGGCCTAGAATGAAAAATAAAATCTTTCTTCATAAATTTGTAGGCAAAGGAAGAACGATAAATATAAAGAAACCATTCATTTTGAAACAAAACCTAAGTTTTGGTTATAAATTGGTTATATTGGGTAGTCGAAAAAGTATTTTCGTAGTTTGTTAATAGATGTCATTGTAGACGTTTATCTCGAGTATAACTCGCATTGTGTCATACTATGTAGTGTTGGAAAGGTGAGATTCATTTAACTACAAAAAAATTAAATTCGGCGAAGTTGAAAAAGTTACGGCTGTTCAAAAATATGCGAAAAAAGGAAGAAATTCGCCATATTTTKAAATTTTTATATWAAAAATTAAATAATATTTATTTATTTACTTAATACTATAAATAAAAAAAAATAAATTGAAGTTTGATTAGAAATACGGAAGACTTTTTCGACTAACCAATATATTGGTTATGTCTGACAGCTGAAGCTGAAAATTCTATGCCGAATATATATCCTAAGATGTAGTGAGTTGTAAGCAATAAAAAACACAATTTAGACTTTTAATGATGCGTTTTTTGCAATGTAGGTGACTTTTAGGTGTAGTCTTAATAAGTAATAATATATATTGTTTATTATATCTAATGGTGGATTTCAAATTGATTGGTAGGGAAGTGTAGATTTTATCAGAAGTTCACCGTAAAATCATTCGGAAAGTTAAGTGAAGGTTAAATTGAAATACGTGGAACGACCTCCTAAATGTAAGCAACGTTAATATGTATGTCATGTCAACGTAGTCTACCTTTAGGCGCTTAAATAAATTTGTTGCTCTTGAAGCAGGAAATACTTGAAATCATTGATATAATTATAAATATTAAACAATTTCTGTCATTCATTAAGATCAACACAAGTAAAATATTTCTAAAACCCCCAAATAACAAACAATCTGGCAGCACCCAATAAGTTGAACATTGTGCAGCAAGTTAAGAACAGCAGCAACAATGATGCATCAACCAAGAACTAAACCTCAACACTTTAGAGAGCCATTAAGGCACACATAGGCAACCAGCAACGCGCTCAACGCTCTCGCGCTACTCGTGTGGCAAGTTCCACTGCCTGACGCTTTGCGCAACGCCAGCTAACAAATGTGATGCCACGGTGCAATCGTAACTCACTTTTACGCGAAGCAGCAACAACAACAACACAAACAAAGCTTTTTATTGTAGGTATTGGCATGCATGGACACCATTCATTCGCTTGGTGGAGCAGCGCGTGCAGCCATTGTGCCATGCATGCACAGCCATAAGCGCAACCACAAAGCGCCATCACTGTGTACTACAGAAAATCGAGTAGTATATGCAAGCGTGTCCTTACATACATGTATATATAAGACATAAAAGTATGTGTGTAATAGCAGGCGCTTCCAAAACTCTTGTGGCTGCTTGGTTTTGGGGGCTTTTGTGACTTGGCGCTCACTGCTAACGCTGCGCCTTTACTCTGTGGCCAACAACGCGCGCCTTACACTCACCGGGCGCCACACTAAACTTTTGCTTTTCGCTGATGGAGACAATTCGTTTTTCAGTTTCAATTTCGTTTTCGGTTTCAGTTCCCGTTTGCAGCTTCAACAGGACACACAGAGCGGACTAACCAAAGCGCCGCAGTTGTTCGCACTTACTTACTACTACTACTACTAACTTACTATATAACACAGCCAGCTCTGCCAATACTAAATTTTATATGTGTTCATATGTATATGTGGAAATATATATGCTAGTGCACCGCACAAAGTATATGGCATAGCGCGCTGGGGCTGGCTGTGAGTGATTCTTACTGTGAAACAGTGATTTTATGTGCGCCATTGTCGGCGCACCGCGTTGGTCCACGCCATCGATGCAGTGTATAACGCGCGTTTGTTTGTGTGTGCCGTTGCGCGAGTGCAGTGCGGTCCCAACTGTCAGTTCAGAAAGTCAGTGAAGTGCCGTGTACAGTGTAGAGTGCCATAAGAATAGCCATAACCATAGGAGCCGACGGCTTCCTAGCTGTATTCAGTGCCACATAGTTAGTCTCAACATTTTGGTAGCGTCGCCACTGGACGTCGGCAACGCCAATGTCAGTACTACCAGCAGGACAGAGCCATAATCTTAGAGGCAGAGGCGCAGCCAAGAGTACACACTACTGCCAGCAGCAGTAGTAGTAGCAGCAGACGCAAGCGGTTCGTGAATTGCAGTAAGTGTGCTGGTTAAATTGACGTTTCACAAAAATTGTTAAGGATTTCTGTTAGCTTTCCTTTTGTTACGCGCAACTTCTACAAATTATTTTGTTCCCATTTTGGTTGCCTTCGTATTTTTTTCCATGCGCGCTGCTCACCACTTTACACATTATTGTCGGCAGCGCTGCTGTCGCGTCAAACAGCTATGTAAGTCATATGTTGTATGCTTGCACTCCACATATATATGGCGCTCTCGTTTACTTAGTGCGCTGTCGCCAATTTATCCGGCGAGCTTTAGCGCGTCGTCTATGGCTAGCATAAAAAAAAATGTTTGTAGACAAAACGTTAGCGGTTATGTCAGCGCGATAATTTCTTTTGGACCGCGCTGGCCTTCATCGTCTTCATTGTCGTTGTCCGCGTCTGCATCCGCGTCATCGTAAGCGTTGCCTCACGCCTCGCGCCTTGCAGTTATGAGTACGCAAAAAGTGAGCGCGTTTGAGAAGTCGTGTGTAAAGAGTAAAAGGGTAGCGGACAGTGGCAATGAAGAGGAGCGTGAGAGCGCGCAGGCGAGTGTGGGTAAAATATAAATACGTTAGCGGCCAGAAAATGTGCGAATAATTTATGTAAAAGTGCAAAAATCTTTGCAAAAATAGAAATGAAAATCGAATTGTTCGCGTTGCAGGGGGAATGTTGAAAAATGGCAAGTTAATAATTGGTGGCTTGTGTATATAGTAGGTGTGTTATATTTAATGGTTGTTGGAAAGAAAAATTAAAACAATTTTTTCTAACAATAAACACACTGACGTACTTAATTGAGCTCGAATCAATAATCATTAATTGTCAGCTATTAGTTCAGTTTATAATTGACTTGAATTAGTTCTAAGTAAATATAGTACGCAATTAATGAATGACTTAATTAAAGGTTTTGGAAATGAGTTATATTTTTCGGAAATTTCAGTATAAGAAATTTTCTGGTCAAATTAATGATTAATATTTGACGACTCTACGAAAGAAAATATGATTTAATTTAAAATAGAATTATGCATGCTAATGACTTATACTTAAATGAACTCAATACTTAACTAATTGGTATAATTTCAATATAAGAGTTTAAATTCTGCCAATATTCATTGCGCCATTGAATTAGATTGACATATAAAAACAAATCCCAGAATTTCAGGCGTGTGAACAACTTGAGCTCGTTGTATAACTTAGTTGAGTAATTGAGCAATTTTAACTCAATGCTATAATCAATTTACTAATTTAAGAACAAAACTGATTTAAAATCTTAATTAAATAATTGAAAAGATTAATTTGTAACTAATTAGTGACTAATCGACTAATCAATGAATTTAAAGTAAAAGTCTTCAGTTAATCAATAATTTATTTATTTAGATTAAATATCATTTATTAAGATTAATTTGTAACTAATTAATAACTAATCGACTAATCAATGAATATTAATTAAAAGTCGGCACATGTGATGTAGTCCGTCTTTAGTCAGTCTTAATATAATTTATCAATTATTAATTAATTAAATAGTTAACTTAATCAACAGTTAATTTATTGTGATTCTAACTAATTAATGGCTAATTGACTCATCAATGAATTTGTATTAAAAGTCGACACTTGCGATGGAGTTTGTCCTTAGCTAGTCTCTGATTAGTCGATAATTAATTTATTCAGATTGATTACTAATTATTGTGAGTAATTTGAAACCAATTAAGGGAGAATTCACTAATAAATGAATTTGAATTAAAAGTCGACACGTGTTATGTAGTCCTTCTTTAAATAGTCTTTGTTTAATCAATAATTAATTTCTAACTAATTACTGGCTGATTGACTCATCATTGCATTTGAATTAAAAGTCGACACATGTGATGGAGTTTGTCTTTAGCTAGTCTCTGATTAATTGATAATGAATTTATTGAGATTAATTTTTATTCAATGACATTAATTTATAACTAATTAATGGCTAATCGACTAATCAAAGAATTTTAATTAAAATTCGACCGTTGTGTTGGTGTTCATCGTTAGCTAGTCTTTTATTAATCAATTATTGAGATTAATTATTATTTATTGAAATTAAGTAACTAATGCTGTAGATTAGCTCCACTATAAGCCATTTAATGGCAAAGTCTATAATCGTTTATAATTATCTACATAACTGAGAATAATTAAATTGTGACTTAAGCAAAATAAACTATCAGAAGCTTAATTCAAAAATTATTACTTTTATTTTTCGCTTGATTACTTGACTTAATCAGTAAACAATTTTGGAACTATTTTCATTTTTGACTGATTTAATTGATTTCTATACCGGAGTCACTCCGTTTCATTCTATGACTGCTAATCATTTTCTGGCAAATGTAGGCGAAAAACAGAAGAATTTTAATAAATTTGTTTTATGAAAAAGTAAATTGAATGATTAGCCTTTTACTTTTTGGAGAAGAGATATTTTAGCGAACGACCCTCAGAATTGATGGCGACAGTTTGTTAGGTTTTTGGAAGTCGTTTAAGTTCATTTATCAATTGACTTCAACTAATAGTCATTGACTGCAGTGATTTGTGAAAATTATTATCTACTAAATATATAATTAAATTTAAACAGCAATGATTATGTAAACAAGCTGAATTGAACTCTCCGAGTTACGCCTATAAATACAATTATGATTTGCCAAGCGATTACGATTACTAATTCAATTGATAACAAGTCGCTCAATTTACACATGAATTCCAAAAAGATTTTCTTACGATTAATGCAATTTTGAAGCAGTAATACAAAAAAATCGATACCATTAGGTGTGAAATAGGCACAGAGTCAATTAAGTACGCGAACTTGTTCCGACTTATCTTGTGAATGAATCACTCATCGACTTTTAAACCGGCCGCTTGTTGCAATGAAATTTTTCAACCAAATACAGGTAGCATGCAAGCGCATTTTCTGAATGACTGAGTGACAAGCTAGCGCTTGATATTCGCACTACAGCCAGCGGACTGTGTAAGGTGATTAAAGTACATAGCGCTCCACATATACGGACTGTAGTAAAATACTAGCCACCGTAATATGGTACGTGCGTGAGCGCAGCAAATAGTTGGTAGTTGGTGCAGGCAGTACATAGCTTTTGTGCTAAAATTAGATTGGTATAGTACCACACAGAAATTCAAAAGAAGCAATGCAAAAACAAATACTATTATGCACAAAGTGCAGCAGAGCGCCGCAAAATAACACTTTTCTTTCATTACCCAGACACTTCCAGTGCATTGCTGCTGTATGCGCGCTCTTGTTCCTATTGGAATTGTAGTGTTGTGTGTTGCGCTTCGTACTATGCGCTACTAAGTCGCTGCCGCTGCAAACGCGTACAAATATTTGCACAGCCAAAGTGTCTACATATGAATGGCGCAAGAAGTGCGCGATGATTGGCGTGCGCGCTGCGGACGACGACTAAGCAGCACAAGTGCATTTTTTGTTGCAAATATTAGCAAAAGTGAATCAATAGATACAGCGCGCGCTGGGCAGAAGCAAGACGTTGCAATGCAGGCGCAGCGCAGCAACGCACTGGGGGCGCGTCGCAACACAGACTTGCATGCAGACAGACAATAAGGCAACTAGGCATCAAAGATGAAGAGGAAGACTAAAAAGGTTGTAAGCGGTGCTAAATGTAGACGAGTTGTTGGACAAAGCGATTGTGTGCAATGCAGGCGGCTGCAGAATTTGAGAAAAGACGCTGTAAATGGTAAAAGGTATGCGCGCATAAAGCAAGTGCGTAAATATAAGCAGCGCACATATCGGCATATTACTACTAAGGCAACTCACTTTGAAATGTGCAAAAATAGCAGCGCGTCGCAGAAAATCTATGCAAAGTGTAAAGTGTTAATTAAATATACGCGGCGCGTTCATTTTATTAACGAAATATGAGCAATTATCGAAACTTTGTTATAGCTGCGAAAGCGCTTGCCATACGCAACACTTTTGCACCCAAGAGCGCTTACTACCGCGTGCGTAACGCGCGCTACTCATTGCATACGCACGCGAATCCGCCCATACCGCTACTACTTTGCAAGCGCGCACTAATTTTGACATCAAAGCCA
This sequence comes from Bactrocera latifrons, assembly GCF_001853355.1. Classification (NCBI taxonomy): domain Eukaryota; kingdom Metazoa; phylum Arthropoda; class Insecta; order Diptera; family Tephritidae; genus Bactrocera; species Bactrocera latifrons. The sequence continues at coordinate 29,468 of NW_017536675.1, read as the reverse complement.
AAGTCTACGCATATCAATGACTTTTCTACTTTCACATTGTGTTTGTTATTGTGTATTTTATTGCTATATTTGGCGTAGCGTAAGGTCCTGCGTATTACGCGCCGCATAACGCACACAAACACGCTCACATGCTACGTTAAACTTTTGCCCACGCATATTGCACGCCTCATAAAAGCGAAAACAAATACACGCAATGGAAACGAAACGAAATTTTCACTACCAACCAGACAAAAATAACAATAGAACACACATCAGCAGCGCTTCGGCTTTAAACGACAGAAACGCTATGTGCAACTCTGCCGTAACACGAGTGTGCAAGCTTTTGCTACTACTACATACGCCCGAAGCGCTTCACGCTGACACTTATACTCACGAACTGTCAAAGGTTCAGTTAAATTTGACAAACGCCTGTTCAGTTGTCACTCTCTGTTGAGTGCTTGCGTCAGCCCGCCGCACCACAAGTTAGCATGCCAGCGCGTCCCTACGTTTGACTGTCGGCGCGTCAGTTCGAAGTCGGCTTTGTCAAGTCTACAACTTTGCACACTTGCATTATTACATACACATATGTAAATACTCATAGCGGAAATTTACAAAGAGCACGCGCGCGCAACACCAATGCGTACCCGTAAGCAACGAATTCCGCCTGCTGCCACCTGCGCCACTCCAGCTTACATTGCGCCTGTATCCAACATGCCCGTTTGTTGGGCTGCGCTTTCCCTGTAATCGTTTCGTTTGGGGGCCGCGTCCTCGTCACCCAACGCTCGAGCGTAGTGTGCACCCTCCGGAAAATGCCCACCTACGCACAACGAGACAAGCCGATTAGTTACGAAGTTCGTTCGTTTTTACACCTTGGCGCGCGTAATTCCAGCCTTCTGGCACTCTCGCACGTTTGCGTGTGTACTCGTATTCTCGCTTTTGCGAGTAAGTTGTTGTACGCTACAACAAAAGCCGCCTACACCCCACACACACGAACCGTACTAATAGTACTCGTACACCTAAGTGGCTGTCCGTTTTACTAGTCTAGGTGCCGTACTCGTAACTCGTAGAACGTACATTTACACGTACGTATACACACTGGCGAGTGTGTACTCCACAAGCGTACTCGTAATCCCGAGCTTATGTACATACATATATATTTAAATTGACTTTTTTGAGAGCAGTTTGTAGGTTTTAAAGTGGCGTCAGGGTTTCTTAAATTGTTAGCGCTTTTAGTTACTCATTTAAAACCAATGTTTTAATGTAAGTAGAGCTAGCCAAGAGAGGCTAAAACTTGATACTTCTTCTTAAGTAATTTTATGGACTTTAGTTTCGGTAAGCTTAAAAGAAAATCAAAATTACTCATTTGGAAACCGAACAGTTCACGAAAAGCCATTTGAGCACCGAACTACCGTCGGCCGATTGTTACATTTTTCCATGCTTTGGAGTGGATTTATCGGATGATGTCGATTGGACTTGGGTGTAAAATAATGGGGCTATGCTTCATCTGTTGTCACAAATCGTACGAAAAATTTGGGTTTGTTGGGCTTGAACATCTCCAAACACTGCTCCGAATCATCAACTCGTCGTTGTCTTTAGTTAAAAGTAAGCTCGTGCGGTACCCACTTTGCACAGAGCTTTCTCATACTCAAATATTCGTGAAGGCTAAGGCTGCTATTCCGATCATGTTCCTACAGTTTCTTTTAACGAGTGCTAAGTTGCTTGCTTCGGGAAACACTTTCTACTGCTGCCCTGCTTCCCAAGACACTTCTGGCCGATATGCGATACGAGGTTACTGCCTCAAAGCTGCTGGATGTCTACGTAAATGTTGACTCTGGAATTGCCAGCCGGTACAGTAGCGGCCAACTCCGCGGCTTTTGTAATAACAAAGAACTCTTGTTTGAAATATACAGTAGTGTTCCGGCAACTAAAAAGATGGACTTATGTTTAACTCTGGACAGTATATCCCCGCACCAACTCCATCGTCCATTCCCGACCCACTAATATAGACGTTATACATGAACTTTCTTCTTTTGCAGTTAAAAAGTGGGATCATGTAATCGGTTATTGGCAAAACTGGCATTACGCACCGAACTATGCTCGAAGGTTTTGTATGTAATTCCTCCTGCAACAAGTAGTCATCCCGCCGATTTTGCTGCACAGTTTTCAGCTAAGAGTTGTTCTTACAGCTACTGCTTTGCGCAGGGCACCGAGCTTCTGTTCCCCATATATTGCACCTTGAGAAGAATTAATCTTACAATAGCTGGGGAGCACCAGTGTATGAAAGGGGAGAGACATTGCATTACCAGCTTTTCCCACTCTTTCTTCCACGTTGTGCTTCCACAGCAGTTTCCTGCCCAAGACTACTCCAAAGTACTTGGTGCGGTCCTTAAGAGAGAGTTGTGTCGTATTTGTTCATATTTAGCTTGACAGTCTTTATCACTGTCCGATGTTTTACAAACAGCTTAGCCGTCAATATGACAATATCATACACCATCCAAAATAGTTTTGAGAAGGCCCTGGAAACTCAATTAAGTCATACAAAAAAATTACCCAAAAACCGAACTGTCCATATTTCATTTTCAACCTCGAAGATATTAGTAAAACAACTTTCTGCAGAAGCTTTAAGAAGAGCTTATGGAACTTTTCATTGATGAGGGAGCATCATCACATACGGCGGACTAGGTATGCGGTATGAACCCCAGTTTTTTATGTCACCAAGAACTATCCACTCGGCAAAATTGTTCAATATAACTTGGATAACTTATGCTAAGGATACAACAAATGCTAGTGATAAGCTCATCATAGATAAGTAAAGGAAGCTTTTGAAGATTATGTACGCCTCGGAGCCTGCCCTAGTTCTAAAATAGCCAGTGAGCAACTAGTCCAGCGAAATGTCAAGCAAATATGGATACTAAAGTCCTGATATTTACTGTAAGTTTAGATACTGTCCAATATAACTTTGAGTCTTTAGTTTCAAGCCCCCTTCTATAGTCCAAAAAGTCCGCGAGGATGATGTAGTAACAGTATTACAAAACTTATATATTTTTTTAATCAAAACGTAAACCTTAAAATCATATAAATAAATTCCTGAAAATACTTCAAACGTGTTATGCCATCCCCTTCTTAACATTTTCACACCCTTTCAGAACCACAAACTGCTCAATGGGCATTGTGACCATGCACAACACTTTCGATAATCGATTACCCCCGCATTGTACATACTTCCGGCATTAATGCTACGCTTGCAAAAACAATCGCTAATCGACGGTGCGCTACTCAAAGCCGTGCACACGAGTTGTTTCAGCGAATTTTGTTTTTGCTTTTTTTTCGTTTTTCCTGTGCTTTAACTTTGCAATGAACTGAGCGCCGCAAGACGAAAACAAAATTGCATTGACGCATTTCCAGTCTGTTTCCATTCTGTTTTGTTTTCGATGAATTAAAAGCGTAAACTCGGCGCAACACCGACCCGCGCGAAGGCCAACGAACAAGCTGCACAACCCGCCGCACGTCAAGTGGCATAGCGTGACGAGAGATGCGGCCGACAGCAGGCGGAATGAAGCGGCTGTGGTGCGCTTGCGCCAAGAGAATGCGCCAGCGAGTGAGCATGGAAAAGTGTGAGTGTAGAGAGCGTACGCGCTATAGATAGCAGACTAACGCGCGCCGAAGGACTCTTACGTAGTTTACGTTACGTTTTTTACTATGTAGGCGTATGTGCGAACGACAGTGGTGGCCATGAGCGTGAATGTATGCGGGTGCCTGCTCGCACGATGCTGAAGGTGTGCTATGTCTGCGGGTGGTCACCGCAATGGTGCGCGCGTGTGGCCATGTGTAAGTATGAGTACGCGTGAGTTGTATTGTACGCGCGCGCGCGCCTATAAATCGGCAAAGTTTTACTGCCATACATATTTAGAACGGGTTGTTTGCTGGCTTGCATGCGAGAGCAGCGTTGCATAGTTTTTCAATTAGTTTGAGAAAGGTGCTTGCCGGCGACAGGCGTTTGGCAAAGGCGTGCGTGCGTGTTTGTTGTGTTCAAGCTTTTATAACTGCTGTATATATATATATATGTGTGTGTGTATATGTGTGCGTTTTGAGTCTCTACTGGTTATGCTATTTATAAGCGCTCATACGTATACCAGACGGGCATGAAAAATAAATTTAAATTTTTGAAAAACAACAACTTTGCCGAAAAGCGGTGGATAATACGGGCGCCGCGTCAATTGTGATTTGTGTGCACTCACTCACGTAAAGATTAGCAGAAATTTAGGCGAATTTCCGGAAAGGAATATTTTAAGTGAAAATTTGGTGCTTTTGCCATAATACAAACAACAAGAATTTGGCCGCTGTGAGCTGCGGCTGAAAATCGCCCTTACTTTCGCGGGTGTATATTTATTTTATTGGCTTCCGCGTTGCAAAAAGAAACGCACTTGAGAAATGCGTTTGGCAGGATTCGTCGTTGGTCGCCCGTCGTGGTCGTCGTGCACGTCGTAGCAATAAAATCGATATTTCCTTGCTGTATCTTACGGCGAAAGGTGCGCAGCAGCAGCGACGACGTCAGCGGCAGACGCAGCGCTGGCAGCAAAGCGCTCATACACAAATAACAACAATTAAACGTATAACAGTACAAATGCCAGCTACCAATTGAAATTGCAAGCAAACGACAAACGCCGGCGCTAACAGCGCGCTGCCGCGCTAACCCTTGCGCCCACATTGGCGCTGTGGCTTTTGCTGTCCGCGTTCACACAACTGTGTATATGCAACGACTACGACGCTTACGACGACGACTAGAAATATGTCTGCCACAATGGCGTTGCCGAAGACGATGTCGTTCTTGACTGCGCATTCGTTATTGGCGTATCCGCGTCTCGTTGATTCGTGTCGCTCGGCTATAAACACAATCACAACCAATACTAGCAACAGCACAACAACAACTACAAATAATAATACTACAGCTACTACTACTATGCTGCCATACAGTACATGCGYGTCGTTGTTATTGTTGTTGGTTTTATTATTGTTGCCACCGTCTGCAGTCATAGCATATGCCGTAAAAAATATAAACGTGACTCGTGTGACATTGATGTTGGCGGCGACGACGACGACGACAGTAGCGGCAGCGGCAGCGGCGTTCTAAATGCAGCTGCATGTGTATATGAAGTCATAAAGTCAGCGAGCAGCCAGCTAGCGGCCGCCGGAAAGTGTATGCGCGTTGCAAGCAAAAAAAAAAATTATATTAAGAAATAAACTAAATTGTCTGTGGTTCGGCGAGCAGCGTTTGACGCTGCTAAATTGACAAAAAAATAAACGCCGCGCTTAGCTGGAGCGCCTTGTACGCGCCGCAACAGTCATACTCAAAAAAAAAAAAAAACACTGAGTTGGTATTGTGTTAAAAGTAATAATGATAAAGTTTGTTAGGCAAAAGAGTCGCGAGCATTCAGTTAAAGCATCAAAAAGTTTTTTTAAGAAAAAGGTGAGCGGCCGCCGCACAGTGGCAAGCAGACATAGCCAGCGAAAAAGTGCTTTTACATACACAGAAACACACACACGCACATACATCGGCCGCCGCGCGCGTGTGCACGCTCCGCAAGCACACATACACCCTCACAAAGTAGTAAGCGCGCAAGCGGTTTTTGTTGTTGTCGCTCTTATCGTTGTCGTAGTCATGAACGCCGTATCCGTCGCCGTTTTCAGTGTCTACTTCTTTGCTTCTTTTGGCTTTTCCTCAACAATTTTTCTTTTGCCATTTCTTTTAGCGTTCTTATAGTTTGCGCTGCGCTTTTCTCTTCATATTTTCCGTTTTCCCCGCCGTTCTCTAAATGAAATTGTTTTGCGAACGCATCCCTGTCGCTAAAGTCCGGAAATTCCGTCGCCCACCAATACAATTATAGTTGTTAGTTTAAAAAGAAATAAAAATACAAAAACAAAACCAAAACCAGAGTCAATATATACATATTCATAGTTTTCTAAATGTGTGTGTGTTTATTTTACTAGCGCTGGTGTATGTGTGCGCTCTCAATTTATGTATACTACACGATTTATATATAGTATACGTATATATGTATGTATGTGTCACGCTGTATAATTGTATGTGTTTGTATTGTTTTCAGGGCGAGTCGAATGATTCCGGTACCGAATCTGATGGTGACGTCCTAGATGTTGACAAGCATCGCCCTTTAGACTTGGACATGGAAACCAGTGAGTCTTGCATGCATATCTTAAAAATTATATTTAAAAAAAAAACAGAAAAATAATACAAATTTAATTTTATATGTGAGTTCGAGCTGCAGTGGTGAAAAGTAAAATTCCAGAGAGAAAATTAAATTTGATTCAGCGATTTGTTTAAGTTAAGGGTTAACTTAGGTTGGATAGCAGAAGGATACCCGGAAAGCACACTATATGCTTCCAAGAATCATTAGTTACGCTAAAAAATTAAAACAAAAGATATTTACCCAAAGAAAGTAGTCTCTACCGAAGATGCAGTAAGTAACTGATAGATGAGTCACCTTCTTAGCCGTGAAGCTTATTAGGAAGTATTTTGTCGGTAGTCGAAATGACCTTGACACAAACTAAAAAAGGTTCAATAATTACTTCAGTGAAGTCAACAATTTTAAACTGTACATAGAAGTAACATGTACCATCTCCTAGACAAACTAGGAAGTAGAACAGAAAAGTTGTCGGGCAAAGCTAAATCTAAACTAAAATGTGTCGAGTTTGAGATATCAGATTCACTGAAACAATTTTCCTTCATAGACAGCACGTTTTCAATGAAATTTTCTATTATATCCAAGAATACTATCAGCCAGAACACCTGAACTCAGTTCAATAGAGGTTCGGTAGTCAAGGTTTGCGACCATTCTCACCTTATATATTTATCGTACTGTATACATAAAATCAGATGTTTACAATCAGGCAGAACACCATATAACTATCAGAACGAGGAACCAATGCCTTCCTTTGCCTAAACCGGTGGAAGCACAAAAGTTTTTATAAGATTCTTGCTAACTTTAAGTTTCTCCCTTCTTCTGTCTGTGATCGGATTTAGCGAAGACTGATTCGATATCATATGCCTAAGCCATACTTAAAGAAGGTTCGCAAGCGCCAGACCAAGATCAACCTTGATTACACTATATCAATGTAAAAGCATATCAACCACCAGTTCATTCCAAGTGGAGGTCTTCCTCTGATAATGTAGCTCAAACAGCTGACGACTTTCGGATTTAGGCCGTTTGAAGGCGAGCTAATGTAAGAAGGCGAAACACCATCTTTGTTCGCCAGATTTGGGACCCGCCATGTAAAAAACACTACCAATGAAAAGAATAAAGCTGCCGCGGATGAGAAATTTCCCTTTTGACGACGACCACTGCAAACGTATTAAGAATTGCGATTTAAGAGCGTACACCCTTAACTGGAAAAGTACGGCTAACCAGCTGGTTGGTATCCTCGCTAGAGTTTAAGGCCCTCGGATTCACTTAATATTTCTTTTCTGATAGAGTAACCCAGAGACTCTCCCTTGAGTATTCAGAGAGTGTTAAACACGGTGACTTGATAGATCTTTAGATGTTCTTTATGCTTAGAAATGTAGTATTTGTTATTTAAAATCATTTACTAGAATAAGGACTAGAAAAGTCCGACTAGAGCTCTCCGATCTCTCAAATTCATGAAGGTAATTCAGAAGGCTGCTGAGCTGTCTATACTTCTTGATAAGTTTTGACCTCATTTTGCACGAACTCGCGGACTTACTATTGTTTGCTTATTTAAGACTCGCGAAGTAAAGCTTAAATACATAATACCTAATCACATTTTCGTGCTTCCTTTAGGCTTAAGCTCCTGCGCCGATGTGAATTCGCCAACAACAGACACCGCCTGCTCTTCGTCAGCGTCTTCTGCGATGATGTGTCAATCCCACCTTTTATACGATCAACACAGCTCCGAAGAGGAACTGGAAGTGATCAATGGCCCATCATCGGTAGCAGCCGCCGAAGCGGCATCCAATGTATTGGTGGTGCGTGGCACCACCTCATCACTCATATCGGAGCGTGGCTCGTCGTCGTTGGAGCCCGAGGAGCTATTCGGCGAAGCGTCGACATCGAAACGTTCCAGCTCAACTTTGGTTGAGAATCGCAAACGATCTCTGGCGCATAGCTCCGATGATGACGTAAGTGGTTAATAAAATTTTTTGCAAGTACAAAATTTCGGAAAGTGTTACTAACTAATACCGTTCCTTTTTGTTTTTGTTCTTCGCATGGTTTTGCACGTTTAGCAGCTGAGAAACTTCTTGGAACCAGTATTGACACCAGTGAATTTTCGCACATCACCACCATTGGAAGCTTTCAAGCCAAACCGCAGCCACAAATATCGCTCCACAACGCCACTGATACTATCGGAGGCGCGTTGCGGCATCGAAAATATTAAATTATGTGATAATAGTGTTAATGACGAAAATGGTGAGGCTGCTGCTGGCGGCGCGTCGTCATGTGCCGCAACAGCGGCGTCGGGTGCGTCTAGCGGCAATGCCGCACAGGCTGGCGGTGCATGCGCTGGCGACAACAGTTCAACGAGTGTGATTAAGGTGTGCACCTCATCGCTTAAGATGAGCAATAGCAGCCATCATATCTATCAGCCGCAACCCAAATATAATTTCCACTATAATAGTTCGCGCAGTAGTCCCGCATCGACGACCGGCCTCGATGCGATGGAGGTGCGCTCGGTTAGTCCACCGGCGAAACTCTTCCATTCGGCTAGATCACCACACCGCCGACCGATACGCACACAACACGCCACACAGAGGCTACAGCGACCACATCGGCCGTGTTTAGATTTTGATAAAATGCAGCAAGTAAGTCTCTAATGCAGCGCCAAATCAAAGACTTTTTACTTCTCACTAATTACAAGTAAATGTACCTAAAAGCTCGCATTACCCATAACGAAAACAAGAAATTAAAGAAAACGAAGCAAATACACGATTGCAAGCATGATGATTACAAGAGAGAGCGAGAGAGACATGGAGATATAGAGTGAGGCAGGAAGAGAACGGAGGGAGAGAGAGAGCGCGATGTTGCAGATTTGTCAATGAATGTCAAAATGAATTAAATGAAAATTAGGTTTATGGCGGTTTTGATGGTAAATATGTGTGTAGGTTTTGTACAGCAATAACAAAAAATTTAAAAATATACACCGCTAAATAATTTTATTTTAAAGAAAGAACCAAAAACAGAAAAGAAAGCGAAAGCATGAGCGCAAAGTCAGTAACAATGAAAGCTTAGTTTTGACGCGGTGAAAGTGCGCCATTTTTAAAAGCTTATGAAAAGCACAATAAATGACAGCGAAAAAAGCAACTGAAAGCAAGCCCCATAAAGCAAAAAGCAAAAATTATAAAAAAAATTACAACAACAACAATAGCCCTAACTACGCCAATCCCCATAATTTACCGTAAAGAACAGACTTTTAGAAACATAAAATCAAAACCAACAACACTACACGCAAACACTTTACTTAAATGTATTTGAAAATGTAATTTGTAAGTTCGAGAATATGTGGTCCCAGTTCTTCTATTTATATAGTATATATATTTTTGTTCCGAAACGTTATGTAAAACTTTAAGTCTAAAGTCTGTTAAGTAACATCACACGATTTTATTTAAAAATATGATCTCGATACTATTTAGTAACAGGTTTGCCAAATTGCGTAAGTGTTTATACCAACTATCGAATTTTGTGTGTAAATTTTGTTGAAAAGTCTTAACTAGTCTAAATACAGGTTGATCAACTCGTAATTCGACCGCGGGAAGGTCTAAAGTCAGAAAGACTTTTCATACTAACAGATCTCCAATATCAATACCCAGAGATATCGTTCAGAGACATCAAAAAAGAACGTCTTAAAAAATGCTAAAAATCTTTCGAACTCAGCTGAAAGCTTGTCAAACGAGTCAGTTAAGGCATTTCGATCGTAAATAATAAATATTAGACCCAATTTATGAATTCAATATTTTTAAAGTCAAAGTTTAACCAAATTTCTTTAAGGAAGATGACAAAAGCTACTTAAATTTTTAATCTCGAGATTAAAGTTATGCATTTTACATGGATTTATGAAGGCAAGGTCAAGATCTAGAACAAGTAGCATAAATTTTTGTCTATTGAGGTATTGGAAGAAGGAATAGTATGTATATTATATACAGGTTATGAACTCTTCTTTATAAACCCTACTGAGCTTTCTATTAGGAATCTGTCAATATTTCGAATTAACCTAACAGACAAATGTTTATCATCCAAGAGCAAGGTCATCAACGTAGTAGTAAAGGACATTACAGTGGTTATTTCGTTTTAATAGTAGGCAGAGTTATTCTCCTAATTAGTAAGTAGGTAGAGAGATGTCTAACGACGAACCTAAGTCCCCATTGTGATACTGCCGCGACAAAAGTCCTCTAACTGCATTGGCCCCACTCTACACCTCCCTATGCTTCTGATAAAGTTCATCAGTACAAGTTGTATCTATACAATCTCCGAGTCGTTGTCAAGAAACTCTCAAACTATTGCGATTATTTTCCTATATGGAAGCTTACATTCGCATAGAAGGCGTTTTATAGTATCCTTATCTTCTACCTCCCGACAGCTTCTACTGTAGTCCTGCTATGACATCCCTGGTCTACTGGCTGCCTATTATACAGTCACCTCTTAGCACTCCTAGATGCTATATAATTTCTTTTAAATTTTAAGAGTCACATATTAGGACCATATTTCCACTGATTCCACTGAGACTCAACATATTTTTCTGCAAGAAGCTAAAGGCATATACATAAATTCCTTTTTTACCGCCGGTGTCTAATTCTAGTATAGTGCCTGGGAAAAAAATCAAATATGGTGATAAGGCAGATGATTCTAGCTAGTTCAACCTCTTCGCATTTCTCAGGGATATCACTATATCCTGGAAACCATTATAGGTTCTTCTTACTCTAAATACTTGCGTGTATTTAAATTAGATCCCTTTGGAGGAATTACTTTAAAGTAAGTTTCAAAATGTCATGGCGTTCAAATGGAATCTAATAATTACTAAATATTTTAAGAATCGGATGAATGAGCGCAAAATGAGTATCGCCTAAAGTTATGCATTGAGAAGAGATTTTTGAATACTATAGTAGGAAAGCTGGCAGACCCTTGATAGACACCTTATATTAGACGTTTATAAATTTAAATTACACGTCGATAAGGAAGATAGGTATAGAACATCTTTAGCTCAACACTCAATTTTGTAGGCGTAACTATCTATACAAAGGTTTCAGAGAGACATATCAGCAAGAGACTTAGAAGGCAGGTCCTAAGCTTAAATTATATGTAGAGAGGCGTGAGAAAGCGCTGTAATTGCATGGTTTCCCATCCTAACTGCATAAGTAAGACAAAAAAAAACACATTGTAATATCAACCCTAAGATATTAGGGTACTATATAGGAATTATATTAGACATCAGTGATTGTCAGCGATTTTTGGATACGACAAAAAAATATTTGAAACTCTTTAGGGCAGTAAAACTGTTATCGATTCACCAAACACAGGAGAGTAGCGAATTGAGCCAGCATGGATTCGCCACTCTCAAATGTTTGGTGAATCGATAACAGCTTTAGTAGCAGCGAATACAGACAGCTCTTGAAAGCAACTTGCAAAAAAATACTCCAAGTAAAAATAAGGGTTGGCCTAGTATTTCCAAAGCATGGACCAAACATTTGACAGCTGAGATGTTACCAGCGTGCTTAAATAGCTTCGGCATATTTTATATTAGTTTATTAGTTCGGTATTGTCGCTTAGAAAAATTATAACACAATTTTGAAATTTCAGCGTTTGGCAATCCTGTTTACGATTTTTAAGGTTTCTTATGCAATTTAAGGCATTTTTGTTAATTTTTTTATAAAGAAATAATAATTTTTTCTTGGACTTAAAGTAAAGACAGTTGTTTTTATAAAATTATAGCATTTTAAAATTTTGATCTCGTTTATATTTATAGGCTATAAAATAAGTTTTTACTGTTTTTCAATGTTGTAAACCCTAAGCAAAGGCCAAAAATGCATTAAGTTCAGGATAAATTGTTATTGAAAACCATTTTGTTCGCATAATTTAGTATTTCCGAAAGGAAGACAAACGAAAAACGAACAATAAATTTGTTAAAGAGCAAAAAACGACAGCACAACAACAATAAACAACTCATAACTAATAAATTTACAACAAAAAAAAAGCAAAAACAAGAGACAGCGAAAACAATAAACCTAAAACTGAACAGAGGAAACCGAAAAACAACAACGCATAAATTTAAAAAGCATAAACAAATACAAAAACTACAACAAAAAAAATAAGCAGGCAAAACAGAACATTGAATAGAAAGAGCAGTGCGCATGCGCACACACGCTGCATATTAAAATTAAATCAAATACAACAGCTTATGTGTATTAAAAACAAAAACAACAAAAAATAATTATAATAACTACAACAACAATACAATAAAAACATTATACATACATGCATAGAAACAATAAAATTTTGAAATACATTTTTGTAATAGGTGAGATAAAGTATACAAGTGAAGAGGAGTAAAGAGAAGAAGAAGAGAAGCAGGAGGACATGTATTGGTGCAAGAGAGAGAGAGAGCGAGCATGGATCAAGCCAGCGCGTGCAATTATAGCGAAAAGGAAGAGCAACTGGAGCTGTAAGTGTGGGCACGAGCAGCAGCTAAAGAGCGCGAGAGAGAATGAAAGACACAACGCAAGTTGGAGGAGCCCCGGTAAAATTGTTTAAAATAAAAAAATATATACATACTTACAAACAAATAGAAGCAGAAGCGTACATATTTTTTCACCATTTTAAATTACAACAAAAAAGCAACAACAACAACAAAAACAATATATTGAACAAACAATATTCATTACAAATTAAGCAAATTGATGTAAAAACAGTGTGGAGACAGAATTGGTAACAGGTAAAATAGTTAATTAAGCAAAAGATAAAATGGATGAAAGCAAAAATTAAAACATAAATAAAGCGGAAATAGAGAGAAAGTATAGAAAAGCAAAAAATAAGAGAAACAGTTAATTAAAGGGGCGAGGGAACGCATTAAACAATTAAGGCAGAAGGGAACTTTATATAAGCATAAAAGTAAAAAAACAACAAAAAAACAAAAACAATTTGTAAATATTGTATTTGTGCTGTAAAAAAAAAAAAACAAAATAGAAATAAAAAATATAACATACCGAAAAACATGAAAAAGTCAGCAGAGAAGAAAACAGTAAGCAAAAATAAAAATAAGCAGTAAAAAACTAGAAAAAAAGAAGAATGAACACACATACAAACAAACAACTCAAGCCGAAAAAATAACTGACGAAAGTAATAAATAAAACAAGAAAAGCATACTTACAAAATTGAAAAAAAAAACATTCAAAAATAAAAAATACTACAGCAAAAACTGCAGTTACATATACAGCAACAAAAAACCCTAAAACAACAATAACAATTTAGCAACAAAAACTCAATGTATTTTAATAAATGGCATACAAAGCATGAATGGCAATTGTCTTACAACGTCTCATAGCGCAGTAATATGTATATAACATGAGTCAAAGCGGGTGAGAACAAAAGCGTAAAGCAAAAGTAAATAACAAAAACAAAAAGCAAAGCAAACGAAAGCAGCGAAATAAATTTAAAAAAATATTTCTAAAACCATAAAAGCAAACAGGCGAGCAAAAAAAAAATAAAATAATAATTCATAGAAAAACAACAACAAACAATAAAATACAAAAAATAAAAAGGCCCACAAGGACTTTGTACAATTTTTTACAGTAAATAACGCAGTAAACGAACCTAAGCAACTTGCAGCCAGAAATAGACTAGCATCTCAAGACAGCGAAAACAGCCCACACAAAAGTAAAAACCACACATACATACACACACACGCAATCATATACGCTAACTGATATAGACCTACTACAAATACAGAAGATAATTTTTTTCCAGCAACAAAAGTCGCGAAAAATAGCATTAAAAAGTATATATGAACAGCAAAAAATCCTATTAGTTTAGTAAATATGCAGGCATTTAACAATAACAAAAGTATCAACTTAGCAGCAAACCAAAAATAAAAATTCAAAAAAATCATACTGAAAGCGCAAACCTAATACTTAGCATGCAGTGAAACTGGTGAATGCAGCTCTGTTGTGCTGATTAGCGCTAATTAAAATGAATTAAACTCGAAAAACTTAATTTTTTGATTTCAAAAACGAACAGTTATCGATACCTTTCGATTGCAAAAAATTACCATTTATCGATATTGCTAGAAAAACGAACAATTATCGAAGCGCTCAGTTATCGATACTATCTTTTTGTAAAAAAGGCCAATTTTCGATAACGATATTTTTATAAACTATAATTAGTTATCGATATTTTTCGATTACGAGACTATTCATCGATATACCATATCGATTTTTGTTTGCTGAAATATATGTACCAACTGATGAAAACAGCTACAAGACATTGAAAAACGATTTTTTTTTCTTTACCAACAACAAGATTTTTGGGTTTAAAAATATCATCAATTATTTAAAATTATTAACTTGAGAAATCAGCTAAATGTGAATATCAATCCACAAAACTTATTTTTCCGATTTTTTTGAAATATTAAATATCGATAATCTTACTCTTCGATATTGATACTTTGTAATCCATATTTTTGTGCATTGTCGTAAGAGTTTCAAAATGCAGTATATCGATAAAAAAAGTAAACATTACGATATATTTCGATATCAATTAATTATAATCGATATATATTCTTTGAGAATTCAATGAAATGTAGACACCAGTCCACGAAACTTCATGCTTACTAATGTCGTATGAATTAAAAATTTGGTCCATCGATAAAAAAAAACAGTAATTTATCGATATCATTCGATAACAATAAATTGATATTTCTGAAAAACGTTGAAGAATTCAAAAAATGCTTAAACCGAAATAATTTGCTTTTCTCAAAAAATATTAAGTAAACCTTGCTTTTTTAAAAAATGCGCTAATTAGAGTAACAGAGTTGTATTTACTAAAAAAATGCTCCTACTAAAATTTTTAACCGAAATTATCAATGTCCTACGAAAAAGAAGAAATAAAATAGAACTCAGTTACTTACAAAATAAAATAAAAATTAATATAATAAATTTAATACACTTGATAATCGTTTACTCTTTAAGATTTGAATTGCTCGAACAATAAACCATACTACGTATATTAACTTACTTAAGTAACTCTGAAAATTAATATTAAAAAAAAGAATATTATAGCAAGTCTAGACATCTTTGTATCAAACAATATAAATTCATGTTTTACAGCAACGAATAACTGTTTGCAACTCAAAAATACTAAGCTACAAATACATAAATCGATTTTGGCGAGCATTTTGTACGTCGAGGAATACAAATTTAAAATTTATTACTTCAAATAATTTTGTTATAAATTTTGGTTTTCCTTTATTATTGTATTAAAAATTGCTTCGCTACAAAAAAAAAATAAATAAAAACGGACAGACGCTGAACCCAATTTTGGACGGTCTTCAAACATAAATCGGCTGATACTGCTGCAATTTCGCGTTCGATATTCGTACGAAGTTCATCAACCGTCGCAGGTTTGTGGGCTGAGACCATCGACTTGACGGCGTCATATCGCACGACCGAGGCGGCCAATTGACTGGGCCATTTCGTGAGATAACACGTTCAGCAAACTTGGTTTTCAAGAAACCGATTATGACACTCGCCATATGGCTTGTAGCACCGTCCTGTTGGAACCACATATTGTCAAAGTTTATCCATTTTGGGCCAAAAATATTCGGTTATCATTGAGTGGTAGCGATTCCCATTCACAGTAACGTGCCGGTCTTGATCATCACGAAAGGAGTACGGTCCAATGACGCCGCCGGCTCACAAACCGTAATTTTTCGGGTACAATGGTTACTCAAGGAATCCGTGTGGACTGTTGCATATTTTGCTTATTAACGAAACCATTAAACCAGAAATGAGCTTCACCGCTGAAGATGATTTTTCGATGAAATTTTAATAATTTCGACTCGTTGTTGGATCGTATATTTTTCATGATGAAATCTCAAACCTTTCTAAAGAGAAATGTCAAAAGAGCGGGATAAAATATGGCGTCGTTTGCTGTCCCTATCGACCTGCCGTTGCAGCGTCGTTATAAAAAAACGCGTTAAATCTCAAAACCCTTTTTTCTCAATCTTGGCAAAAGTAGCTTCTTTCTGAAAAATATATACATATATCTATGACTGGCTGTCTGGCTAATTACTTAATTTTTTATAAGGAAGTTTGTGTTTGATTGTCAACTTTCGCTCAATGCTTTCAAAATATTGATACTATGACGTCACTTTAGCGCTTGCGTCCAAGTTGAAGTGTTCGACAAGCCTAAATTTGGTCACTGGCAACTTTTTATTCAATTTTTTTTACAAAAAATTATTATATGTGTTATTTATTTAAATTATTTCAGAAGAGAAAGCATCAGAAATTTAAAAAAAATTTACGAGTAACAAACAGCTCTTTCTAGCGAAGCGACTTTTTATATTTAAAATTTAAATAATCTTAATCACGTGATCGCACATTTCAAATAAATTGTGCAATGCTCTCTGTTTTTATTTTAATTTTTATTATTTTTTTTTTAATAAATTAATGCATAAAAAAAATGTTTGAAACCAGTAAATTGTGTAATTAGCAATAAAAAATGTGTCAATGTTGGAAAAATATGTTTGTAACTGTTTATGCAACAAAAAAGCAGCAGAAAATCAATAATTTTACATAAAACAAAAATATATGTATGCAAGCGTGTATTTATGTAAAGAAAAATAATTTCGAAAAATTTTAAAAATAAATATTTTACTCATTTATTACAATATAGCTGGTATATAGCAAAATAAAACGCTAAATTATTATGTTTACGAATATTAAGACAAAAAGAACTTACAACTACCGCTACTAATACATACAAAGCTCAACCACCCCACCCCGTAACCCGCTTAGAAAATATAAAAATAAATTTTAAATGCTAAAAATTACAACAACAACAAACATACACCTTAACCAAGAAATGCATCTGAATTTATACAAACATACATACACATACATACAAACAACGTATCAACAGCAAAGAAAAACAATAACAAAAGAAGGAGCCCCAGAACTGTGGAAAAAATAAAAATTAATGCAAGAAAACAGCAAATTTTACAGTAACAGCGAAAAGTAAGCGTACATACACACACATGTATGTATATATAAAATACAAGTGTACGATCATGTATGAACACAAAAAAAAACCGTAAGTGGTCATCGGTGTACAGCGACGACAGTGACGCACGAAGGTCAGCAGACATGTTGATTCATGAAATAAATTTAAGAAAATTGCAAAATAAWTAAATAAAAAAGCATATAAATACAAAAAAGAAAATATGCAAATTCATGTATATACATACATACATACATAGCGACGACGTGCGCGTGACCAGCGTGTGAGAGAATTTTTAATTTACTTAGGTATTTGAACATTGAATATCATTGACTGAGAAAATACGTATAGTTCGTAAGCATAACGAGTACTTATACATACATAGAAAAACAAAAACAAAAACTGAAACAAAAACATTATTATTATGACTATAAGTACATATATATATAAATATGTATGAAGCAACACAAATTTCAATAAAGTCAAGATAAAACAAAAACAAAAGCATAAAATAACTTCATAACCAAAAGTAAATGCTGAAAAACGGTAATAAATACAACAAAAACAAAGAATTGAATGGAGCATGGAAAATGAAGAAAATTAAACAAAAACAATTTGCATAAGTGTAAAATCGTAAATTATTCATAAGACAAATTGTAAGAGAGAACTGCAGTAAAAACCAATTTACGAACGTAGGCAGATAAGTAATGAATAATGTAAACACAAACGAAACACATTCTCATCTAAATATTGTACATATAAGTAAGTACAAGTGCAAGAAGATTAAATAAAACAAAATAAATGAAAGTAAATAAAGACAAAATTAAAGGATGCTCTGCAATAGCAATAAGTCCTGCGTGTTTTATTTTTTCATTGAACTTTGGAAGGGGATTAGGAAATTAAAGAAACAAAAAATATATAAAAAATT
>NW_017536675.1:0-10317 GCF_001853355.1 Bactrocera latifrons | reverse complement strand
TATAATATAATTTAAAAACAGAAATTAAAGTAAACGGCAAAAGTTGGTAGCACTGACACAGATAGAAAGTTCCGATTGCTGATTATAAATAAAAAAAGACTAAAATTAAAAAATAAATTACAACAACAACACGCTGTAAGGAACAAGGTCGTTGCACTACTACCATGGAAAGAGTTAGAAGTTGGTATTATGTTTCTCCAACCAAATAAAATAAATTATAAGAGTTTTGACTGGTTGGACTCAGCAATGGGACTGAACCAATCGACTTGGAATTGTAACAGCATCTACTCAGATATATGATTTGGCAGCAGACACTGCTTTGAGAGGGTAACATTATGTTCCTTAACCGGAAGCTTACCCGCCTCGCTGTGTAACTGTTCCACCACATACATCAAGAGGCATCCTGTGATAGTTCGGAGTGCAGCGCTCTGACACTTCGGAAGTTTCCTCGTCCGCGTTTCATCACAGCCAGGCGAGCATGTCGGCGTGGCGTAATTGAAGACCGGCCGGCCGATTGCCTTGTATGTTGCCAACATTGCTTTGTATTTTCCCCATGAGCTGCCGGCTAGCGACTCCAGGATTTGTTGAATATGGTCGCTGTGGGTTGAGTGAGAGAGGATGTTAAGCAGAGTAGAAGAAAAGTCGGACCGTTACCACGACAGTGGGAACTACGGACCTGGATTTTATCCCGCCAAAGACTGTCAACGCAGTTCGACTGCAACAACAACTTTTAACAATACTTAAGTTCCCAACAGTACTTAACCCAGATTTTGTGCCCAGCAAGTGCTAGAAACTCAACAATTATTTGGAAAAAGATTTCTGACGCTACAACAACAAAACACTCCAACAAAAAATTAGAAATGCGATAGTTTTCACAATTTTAATAAAAAATATGCGACAATATAAGCCATACGTCATTTATTTATCTTTGAGTTGCGAAGATTTGAAATAACAAACGTTTTCGCTTGCAGATATACTGGCTATATAAAACATATGTACTATATATATTTTTCAAACTTAAATGCAAACTACAAGACCGAATGTGGACACATTAGTGTACAAATTTATTTACTGTTATGCGTACATACAACTAACTAGACACAGATGTATGTATGTATTGATTGGTATATAAAGTAGCAATATTTTATACATTTACGCCTTGAATTGCACCGAGTTTCAGCGTGGACGCAGCGGCGACAGCAATTTTTGAACGAACCAAATGACGAATACGGTGTAATCTTATACAAACATATATGTATGTATGTATGTAAGTAATGAAAATTAAACAGCAACTTAACTACGGAGATGTATGTATGTATATGTACGTGTAACTTACAAACGAAGTGCTGCCAGTGCAATAGTTTGCCGCGTCGGTGGACGCATTGGATTGCTGGTGGAACGCCAAGGCATTACATAGACGGCGGTGTAGCGCCAGTCGTGCTAAACTTACATAGTACATACCTAAATACAAATTCTTGCCACTGAGTATGTGTATGTGTGTTTGCACTTTCATTATAATGTATTACATAATATTTTTTCAGTCTATATTTCTAACTACTTTTTTGCACTTTTTGCACTTTTCGCACTTTTCGCACTTTTCGGACCTTTCGCACTTTTTGTTGCCTTTTTAGCGTC
This sequence comes from Bactrocera latifrons, assembly GCF_001853355.1. NCBI lineage: Eukaryota > Metazoa > Arthropoda > Insecta > Diptera > Tephritidae > Bactrocera > Bactrocera latifrons. The sequence goes on along the minus strand of NW_017536675.1, from coordinate 8,682 downwards.
AGCGCGCTGGTGTATGCGCTCGTGGCGACGCAAATCGCCGATCATGCGAAAACGTTTCGAGCAAATCGCGCACACGTTGGGCTTTTCACCTGAAATGCGCAAGAAAATTGCATTAAAAAATATTTATCGAGAGTAAGGTGGGACAGCGCTGCATTACCGGTATGTATTTTGCGATGATCCTGTAGATATGTGCTCGCGCGGAATGCCTTACTGCAGAATTCACACTTGAAATTGCGCTCGCTGGTGTGTATGCGACGATGCAGCACCAGCGAGTATTTACGCGAGAACGCTTTGCCGCAATATTCGCACTGATGGTTCTTATCGTCGGTGTGTTTAGAAGTGACATGATACTTCAGATCGCCCCATTGACGGAAATCACGTTGACAATAGTCGCATTTGTACGGCTTATCGCCGGTGTGCGTGCGTATGTGTGCCTTCAGCGCATTTAACGCCAAAAATGATTTGTCACAGTGATTACACTGATGCGGACGCACGCCAGAATGTGTGCGTACGTGATACCTGAGCGCATTGCGCGAATTGAATTCACGATCACATTTCGTGCAATTGTATTTGCGTTTCTTGTTTTCCGAAACAACGGGAATATCCTCATCGTCGCAGCCATTATCCGGTAGTATTTCCTCTATTGGATTGTATTCGACGAAACGCACTTCGCTTTCCTCATAACCATAGGTGACGGGCTCTTCTTTACAGATCACCTCCTCCTCCACGACCACCTCATTGCTGTCAATAGCCGTGGTTAGTTGTGCATTTTCCAGACGCACTGGTACGTCGACATTTTCGGTTAAATTAAATTGTGACACATGTAACGGTTGAAGTAAATCCGTGGATGTGGTTGGTTCTTGCGGTGACTGACACTGTAATTGTGGCTCATCCGCTTCAACACTGGTTAAGCTTATGGACGGTAATCCATCATTATAGTATGCGGTACCATTGGCTTCGTTTCTAACCACAATGTTGCCACTTTCTTCAGCAATTTCGTTTACAATGTCGTTCACAATGTCATCATCATCATCATCATCATCAACAACACCATCATGGTCAGCAGGTATTTGGAGTTCCATTTTTTGTATGTTACCATCAGACTTTTGGTATGAGAGCAATTTTTCTGCCGGCGGTAGCGTGTTTGGCTCTTTCGGCGTTGTATTGGCTCGCGTTAAAGCCGCGCTACTCATCATGGGCATGGGAGGTAGTGGTTCCGTGAACGAGACGTCGCTATATGATTTGTTCTTGAAGGTAATGCCATTGAAGTTGTCGTTAGTGAACCTACATAAGCAAGTCAAGTTGAGATTTCCAGCATACAAATGAAAACTTTATGAATACTTTACCATGTGCCGCGTATGCCGTTGGAGGTCATCAAGTCCAACGCATCGCAAGTGTCCTCGATGGAGACCTTGTCCACCACATTACGTATGCCCTCGAGCATATCCTCGCTGTCGCTGAATTCCACCTCAACGGTGCGTTTTGACGGTGGGGAGGCAGTTTGCGGCACAAAAGTCATACATTTACTCATGTCCGGTGCATTAATTTCATTGTTGCCATCATCTACTGTGTTCAAAACATGACGCATTGGTGACTCGTCAACGCCAGAAAAGTCAGGGAAATTTAAGTGCACATCATTGAAGACTTGATCGACATTAGCGTCAGGGGACTGTTTGAATTAAAGTGTTTTTGAAAAAAAAAAGCAAATAAAATCCAGCGTTTTATAGATTGCATATGGCAGCGATGCAGAGATTTTGCTAACAATTCCTTTGCATACTTTTAGGTGCACGTATACCACGCGCCACAAAGGAAATGTAAGCCAATTACACCCACAACACTGCCACATAAATCACACTATTTTCAGCATTATTTAAAAACTTCTCACTTTCTTATCCGACGTCAATATTTTTTGCGGCTCCAAAGCCTCCAACGATGTCTTCATCGCTGCCAATATTGTATCCGGCGTGGTAGGTTCATAGTGCTGCTTTAGATGCGCAAAGAACTGCAGCTGCGAATCCGAAGTATGCCCACAAATCTCACAATTAAACATCGACACATTCAGGCGGCCCTGCTCCTGCAATTTTTGCACCTCGCCCAAGGGTGCCTGTGCCATTTCATTATCTGTGCCACTCAGCGAAACGCGCAACTTGCGTGAGATGCGCTTTTTGTGAGGCAGCACTTTGCGCGCATTGGACACATGACGCTCATACAGATCATCAACAGTAACATTCATAAGGTCCGCCGCATCGTCTAAACTCACATTACCATCGGCTAACAGGAATTGTTGCACTGCAGCATCATCGCCTGCCTGATTGACTGATGCACTGCTGTTAAGGAAATCACCATTTAATGTTATATACTGTGTGTGTTTGTTGTGGCTATAAGAGGTGGCATTGTTGTCAGATCTACTAGTTAATACCATCGGTAGTGTTGCTGCTGTTTGTGTTGGCGTATTTAAAGCGCTTAAAGTGGCTTCGGCAACATTTGTTACATTGCTTACGGCCACATCGGCTGGTGTGGGGCGATAATGGAAAATTGTATTTGGAAAATGCAGATCGGGTGTGAGTGAGACTGTATCGGAAACTTTTACATTATAACCACCACTACCGCCGCTGCCGTTAGTTGTTGGCACTGTGTTGGCGGAGGTGACTAATGGCGTCGATTCCATAAAATCAATTAAGTAGGTGTTGGTGTCACGTATGTATGAGGGCGCTAAGAGCGATTGCAAGGGAAGATCCTGTAAACGTTGCGATTAGCTGTGGTCAAACGCTGTTGCACTTAACTTACATGATCAATGTATTCTGACTCCTTGCGCGATAGCGCCTGCTGTAACGGCGGCTCGTCCATTACCTTACCGTTTTCTTCCTTTTTCGACCGCGTTTCACTCCGGCTGTTAATGCGCTGTCACGTTGTTTGCATTGAAATTTACGCGACTTTATCGGTTTTTTGGAGAACGTTTTTGGGAATTTCAGCACTTTTGCACACAATAAAAATAATGTAATTATTGTAATTACTTAAAACCGTGCGTTGAGTAGAAAAAATAAACAGCCGACTGTCAATTGAATGCGAAGGTGAAGAGAATAACAAAATGTCAAAAAGCGATTGACATTTCACCACAGCGAAGCCGAACAGCTGTGAGTGGCAAAGGTGCTTATGCCCAGCAGACAATTGAGGTGTACAGAAAAGTTAACAGTGTGTGTAAAGTATGCAGTAGCTTAGGTTATGGTGAATAAAAATGAGATAAATAAATATATGTTATTTTCAAAACAATTGCGAATTATTTGAAATTAATGTAAATTTCAAATTCAATTTTTTATTTAAAAAATAATAATTTTTTATAATCATGTATATTTTATTGGTTCTATAAATAATAATAATTTAGGTGATATGTTTATATTTATATTCTTAATCGTTTGCATTTTTATCCGATTATATTTTTTAAGTTTTTTTTTTAAATTTCGGATAATAGTTATGAATCAGCTTTATTTGAACTGATATTTGGTTTGTTGAAGAAGTCATTCCCCCGATTTATCTGGAGGAATGCTGTAGAGGTGGACACATGACGCTCAGAGGTAAAAGCTCTTGGCCAGACAAAACCACACATCCATTCCCGGTAAGTATACATGACTGGAAACCTTAGACCGAGTAGTACAATTTCTTATGTAAATCATCAAATGCGGAAAGAATGTATAATTTCCTCTACTAATAGAAACAGAGTTGTCGTTTTTGCACCGAAAAATTTTTACATCGGAGCAGCGGCAGAAATCTGAGATGTTTACAGTCCTTAGCCGGATAAAAATTCCGGACCATTTGATATTATGTAGATTTCACTGTCGTAGGATTGGTTTTTATAAGTGCTGATTAGGCAGGGTGGTTTCGGCAAAAGTAGTGCGTGCTAGCCTCGTTGAATGAGGTACCTGCTAATATTCATATCACGTTATTCCAGCAGACCTTAGGACTCAGCCGAGGGTCTTATTAGATGCCAAAAATGATTGGAGGCTAGAGGATCGAGGATTTCGAGAATTTTGTTCCAGGTCTGGCAATATATTTTGCTTTAAAAGCAGCTCAATACTCGACTCCAGGCCGATCGCACGACAGTCGGGTCTACATAACCCGAACGGAACCGGATTTTTATCCGGTCAAGGACTGTAAACTCGGCAGGATTTTCCGCTACAACAACAACTCGACTACAGTCACTATGATTCTTCTTCTTCTTGATTGGCGTASTCACCGCTTACGCGATTCTAACCGAGTTAACAACCGCGCGCCAGTCGTTTCTTCTTTTCGCTACGTGGCGCCAATTAGATATTCCAAGTGAAGCCAGGTCCTTCTCCACCTGGTCCTTCCAACGAAGTGGAGGTCTTCCTCTTCCTCTGCTTCCCCCGGCGGGTACTGCGTCGAATACTTTCAGAGATGGAGTGTTTTCGTCCATCCGGACAACATGACCTAGCCAGCATAGCCGCTGTCTTTTGATTCGCTGAACTATGTCAATGTCGTCATATATCTCGTACAGCTCATCGTTCCATCGAATGCGATATTCGCCGTGGCCAACGCGCAAAGCACCATAAATCTTTCGCAGAACTTTTCTCTCGAAAACTCGCAACGTCGACTCATCCGTTGTTGTCATCGTCCAAACCTCTGCACCATAGTGCAGAATGGCCAAAAACGACTCTTTTACATATGACTCAAGCAGCTCACGACTTCCGGTCCTTGAACAAGTATCCTCTGGGTAGCATAAGAACATCCGTTTGAAGGCGAGCTAAAGTGAGAAGGCGAAACATTCCCTGCATAGGGTTGTGCGCTGGGTTTGGGACCCACCACGTAAAAAAAAAACCACCCCAATGAAAACGCAACAACAGCCTCGGATGAGAGTAACTTGATTAGCCTATTAAAAATCTTTCTGCTTGTTCTTGTTTCTCTAATGCATGTAAATACATATATAAGTATGTATGTACGCATTTAAAAATAGCAAATAATTTCCAGAATGACGTAAGTAAGTTTGTATAATAATGACGCACCTCTATTCGAACGATATTTACGCACTTGCCCTACCAATCATAAACAAGTAAACAATAAACAATTAATTATGGAGAAATTTAGACACATGACTATCGATCAAGAAATGGTACAGTGGGCACTCAATAAATGCAACGATTGGGTAAAATAAAAAAATACGAAATTTAAAAAGACTAATCGAAATTAGAAGGAGCAACAAAATGATTTGGAAATCATTATTCGCAATAATTAAAAAAAAAAATATTGTTTGTAGTAATTTTTGAAGGATTTCCATTCTACAAGTGATCAGCTTGGTACTAATTTACCATGGCCCATTTTCATGTATGTGCCGTTATGCCTCAAGCACTTCACACTGCCGGATTGGCTTGTCAAACAAACATCATTTCGCACAAATTTCTGATGTCGGCATGAATATTTCTATTGGATTCCGTTTAAGTAGGCGTTTTGATCTTCCCGTGCCGCAGTTGAAGGGCAACTTTGATCATAACAAACTAATGAGAGAGCACTTGTGGCAATATGCGCGTAAACACATGATTATAAAAGAAGCGTAAACACAAATGTACAAACGGAACTTTTCTGATGGAGCTGTATTTACAAAGAATAGTTGGATAATTTTAGTGGCCGCCACAGATGAGAGCTGTGACTATGTATGTGCCTAGATTTGAGTGGGTGGAAGGTTTGAATCAGTAACTTTAAAAGAGATTTTTTGAGATATCATACTCCTTAAACAGTTTCTCACCTTTGGTTCCAATTCGCCAGAACTTCAACGTGAAACCTAGAACAAAACTCGGAAGTCAGGATATGATTTCGCAAAGCTGTGCCCATTTAATTATAGCAAAACGTACAAAGGGAAAATTACAAGAATTTTAAGAGAGCCCTAGAACATGACATAAGCGAATGACATTGAATAATGCCTCCAATGACGCAAATGTTAACAGTTTGGAAGCAACTGTGATAGAGAGAGGAATGCGGCGGAAGTAATTACTAAGTATCTGGGAATAAATTTAAACAGAAAACTGCCATGGTAACTCAATATGGAAGAGAAGGTTAATGTTAGAAGGTGTTAAGGTCGACATGGAGCCTGTCATCTGTCCTTATCTATTGATGTTACATAGCAGTGCGTCAAACCAATCTTACATTACGGTACTTTGCTGTGGTGGACTGCTGCCATTAAAATCTCATACAGAAAACCGTTGGAGCGAATACAGCGGAATAACTCCAACGGTTGCACTTGAAAGGTTATTCAACCTTAAAAATAGCTGTTGGAGTTGGCGCTGGGATCTATTACGCGGAATCGTAAAGATTGCGCACGGTTGTTGATTAGCCACATGTCGCAACTTACTGGCATCACAGCAAGCCGTATGGGCATTATGGGCAGAGAAGGAAGCATGAGAGAAACGCCGGAGCAGCTTCGCGGCCTTACCTAGAACTCGGCTTAGATATCGAGCTTCACAGTTCAAGGTACTGKAGGAAATATCAGAATTAGTCTCCACATCTGACGTCCTGCATGACTCTCGCTTCAGCTCGTATTAATAACAAAACTCCACCTGGCGTGAAAGCCAGCCAGTGTAACTAAACCTAACCTAAAGCTTTGCATAACGTCTTTTGATGGCTTGATTTAAAGTGATCTTAGTTTTAGAGTACAGGTTCTAGCGATCTGGTTAGTCATACAGTTGAGGCTCGTACAAGCTGATGAAGGCAGAGGAAAATAGAGGGACATTTGGCTTTAGACTGCATATTGAGAATTTCTTGTATATTTACACAATAATGTCTGTATGTATCCACGCACATACATATATATGGACATACAAATATGCCCATAAACACGAGTATTACTCATGTAAATGATTCTTCCTCGTAATTTGAATGTTTCTAATCCCGTCAGCCACTTGAATTACTACTATGGTTTCCTTATGACAGCCACTTTCAAGTTTTATGAAGCCATAATAATTGTTTATTAAACATTATCGAATTGTTTGAGTGACTGTGCCGCGACCAAATCAGCATAAATGCGACTAATACCCGACAAAGCAGAAAGGGAAATGACAAAATTGGACAAGAAACTCGGCGYAGTGGAGGTAGGGATAGATGTGGCGCGCAGCAAGTTATTAATGCCAAGGCAAAGTGACAGAGGGCTCATTAAAAATCAAGAGAAATTTATTTATCAGCGATTTGTATCAGTCCATGCAAGRCGTATGGGTGCGCGTRGTGCTCCCGAATTGCCCAAATGTGCGCACAACTCAATGAACCACTTAGCGAGCCTCTAAAATGCAATTTACGAGCTGTTACTTGTACAATTGTGGTTGTTGTGGTTATGGCTGTGTTGTTGTTATTGATGTTTGTGGAGTACGGGAAGTGCGGGTGGATGCGTAGCGGGGTTGTTTGTGTGTATTTATGTTTGTTCACACTCGATGGTGGCGTTAATCCAACCTTGGCGTTGCATTCACCCAGAAATTTTCGGAAATTATTTTATTAGTGATGCAACACAGCTCACGGGGATTAGTGGAGCGATTAGCGGCTGCATAACGATGCTTGTGACCATATGGAGTATGAAGAACGTTGGAGCAAAAAACAAAAACATCAAGTTTATGAGCTAGATGTAGCTGTCAACAGAACTATTGAAAAATAATAGTCGGAATGAATGTGTACGACTTTTGAAAATGATTTGTTGACTGTGGGTTAATTTGTAATTAGTGGGTTATGCGCGAAATAAATAAATATGTGGGTATATATGAGTATGGATCAGGATGTAAAGACCGATCGCTATCGAAAAACTTATCGATTTAGAGTCATTGCTTCGGTGGAATCTTGTTATGTGCTAGCCTGCTACACTTTGTTCTAGGAAACCAAACAGAGAAGTCTCAAACAACTTTGTAGACAATGCGATCTGAAATTCATCAGATAATGTTCACAAGTCCATAAATCTCTTTTAACTTTTGGAACTTCTTCTGATATGATGCTTTCTAGGCATTACTGTTTAATCTTTGATATGATATACTATATGTTAGAATCTCAGCCAACTYTGAGACAAAATATATATCGAGAAGTCCGCGGTCTACCGTAGTAAAGAATKTTAGCTAAATAGTATAGCAATTCAAAACCCAGTTAATAGATTTTTGGCACCGTTAATTAGTAAAAATTAGTCCAGACTCAAAATACACACGCCATAACCTTGTCAGCCGACTGTTGCTGTTTTCCATGCTGTGGAGCGGATTCATCGTGTGCAGTCCACTCCGATGATTGTTGATTTAGAGTACCTGCCATCTCGCACAATTTTACCAAATTTTTTTTATATTTCGTTGATGTATTCATCGTTAAAAACGTCTTTTCGGCCTCCACTGTGTTCAAGGTCTTCGGTGCTCTTTTYACCACGTCCAAACCTAATACCAATCTTTGATGGTTGATTTTCCGGAAAGTCGTGATCAAGCCAAGTTTTTGCTTCAACTGTATTTTTCCCTTTAAAACGCCATATTTTATAAACGAGGGGAATTCCTTTTTATCCATTTTTCTACAATAACTAAAGTTGCTTCACTCAAAATGGTATATTTTACAAACTTACGATCCGACAGCTGTCAAATTTATACAGACGTTTTGAAGGTTAGRACTAACTATAATCATATGGATTTAATTTTAGTAGCGAAATCTATGTAAGGTCGTGGACTTTTC
>NW_017536674.1:0-1154 GCF_001853355.1 Bactrocera latifrons | reverse complement strand
AAGTTGGAATAGGACATTTAATAGGTTATGAAAAAGTGTAGTGTTTTTTGTCACAAATTCATTTTGTAATTTAATAAACAAGAATAGGACACTGTTATCTGAATTTTTCTTAATTATTTGATATAACATGAGGATATGTTTATTAGGGTCGTTAGAAAAAATTTAATGTTTTCGTTTTCGTTTTTGTTTACTACAGTGAAAAGTTGGTTTATAGCTAACTATAAGAAAGACTCTTCAAATATTTTTTCAGGTAGTTAGCAACAGTATATGAATTTTCATTCTGATAATAAGAAAAAAATAGAAAACTGTTATTTGGAGGACCTTCCCCTTACAATTATTAGTTCATGCTTGGATAGCCCTTCTTAAATGTGTTTATCAACCAATTTTTAGGAGTACGAACGAAAAAACAACATTCGCATTACTTTTTGCAAATGCAAGTTTAGTTTTCAAAATAAATTAATTGCAATGCTGCTAAACTTTTTTGATGTAATTATAAGCAGATTTTTGTGAAAAAATTGGCTTTTTCAGAGTAATCAACTGTAATATTTGCATATTTCAGTTATCATAAATAAACAATTTAACTTAAATTGGAATTTTTCTGAAAATTTTATGCATAATATATTACAATCCCTGCTTTAAGTCCAGCTAACCTGAAGTTCTAAAGCCTTATAAAATATTCGTGCGCCGCAACCATTTTTTAAGCTTTAAAGAGAGGCTCATACAGTCACTACAATTTTGGGTGACTTCATCAAGTGGCTGATCAACTATCTAAAGTACTTGGAAACCAATTATTTGGTGATAAGCAGTTGCTGTATTTAATCTATAGACAAACTAAAAAATTAGCGTGACCAAAACTTACTCCTGGATAAATGCCTCCTATACTCAACCGATCGATTATCGAAGAAAGTCTTATGAAGATGATATTTTACTTAATGCATTTTACACTACTTAGGCATTTTTCTCAGAAAATATTTCTATGCTCGCTTTTGCGACTAAAAAGTCAACTAAGAATAGTAAAAGCTTGCTCTTTCTCGGTTGAATACTTCACTGTAAAGGAATGTAGTTACGACAATATTGCGTAGAAAAGTTTTTTCGTGCAATTTTTTATACAACTTCAACTTGCTTTATTTGATATGCGAATAACAGTTATTAAA
>NW_017536673.1:0-1154 GCF_001853355.1 Bactrocera latifrons | reverse complement strand
AAATTTTCGGTATCCAGGTTAAAAATTATGTAAACCTTAAAGACTTCGCAAGAAAAATGTAAGAAGTCGGTAAAATTTTTGGTTTTCAGAAGAAAGATTATTACAAAACCAGTAAGGAAGGGCTAAGCTCGGGTGTCACCGAACATTTTATACTCTCGCATGACAAGTTTCATCAAGATATCTCAATTTTTCCTCAAGTTACAGCTTGCACGGACGGATAGACAGACATCCGGATTTCAACTCTACTCGTCACCCTGATCACTTTGATAAATGTAACCATATATCTGACGATATATACCGTTATTAGCAACTTTATTGCGAGAGTACAAAAATGATGCCCTCTGCATTACATGAAAATATTTGAGAGATTTACCGATATTTTCGGTGAAAAATTAGGTTGGGTTAGGTTATGCACTGAGTTGTTCGTGTTCGATATCAGGGACCTTGAAAAGTTATAGACCGATCACGACAATTTTTCCATAAGGAATACCTCAGCTCAAATGCCGTGTTTGTGTAAAGTTTTATTCCGCTAGCACCATTGGCTCCTAATGTATATATTATACAGAGAAGGCATCAGATGGAATTCAAAATAGCGTTATATTGGAAGGAGGCGTGGTTGTGAACCGATTTCACCCATATTTCGTACATGTTATCAGGGTGTTAAGAAAACATTATATACAGAATTTCATTGAAATCGGTTGAGTAGTTCCTGAGATATGGTTTTTGGTCCATAAGTGGGCGACGCCACGCCCATTTTCAATTTTTAAAACAGGCCTGCGTGCAGCTTCCTTCTGCCATTTCTTTCGTAAAATTTAGTGTTTCTGACGTTTTTTGTTAGTCGATTAACGCACTTTCAGTGATTTTCAACATAACCTTTGTATGGGAGGTGGACGTGGTTATTATCCGATTTCTTCCATTTTTTAACTGTATATGAAAGTTGACATAGCTGTAGCAGTCTCCGAGATATATACGAAAAACGTAGTAGGGGGCAGGGCCACGCCCACTTTTCCAAAAAAATCACTTCCAAATATGCCCCTCCCTAATGAGATCCTTTGTGCCAAATTTCACTTTAATATCTTTATTTATGGCTTAGTTATGACACCTTATAGGTTTTCGGTTTTCGCCATTTTGTGGGCGTGGCAGTGGGCCGATTT
>NW_017536672.1:0-1121 GCF_001853355.1 Bactrocera latifrons | reverse complement strand
CCAAGTCCTTGCTTTAGGAGTGCCTTTTCAAAGGGCATACGGTTTCGGTTTGAAATAAGAAAATGTTTTATAAGTTACGTGATTAAAAAGGAGTGTTACGCGTGAACAAGTAATAGAAATAGTGAAAAAAAGCAATGRTGAAATTAAGCAGGGATTGGCAGAGCAAATTTGCCGCCTTTCTCAAGCTCTTGGCCGGCTWATTCCAACTAGCGGGGAAACTTACTTACCGGTAAGCATTGATCCAACAGTAAGTTTAGATAATTTAAGTTTAGATTTAATAAAATCCCTCTCAGAATTTAAAGGGGAAGCCTCAGCGTATCTTGCTTGGCGCACTGCAGCTCATTTTGCTATGAGCTATTATAAAGAACATTAATTCTTAATTTTAAGGCAATAATCACAAGGTTGGATCAGACATACGCGGATAAGAGACCGTTGTATGTTTTAGAAAATTAATTAAGTATTTTGAGGCAAGCCAATCTATCGATTGCTGATTATTACGTTACAATTGATAAACAACTGACACTAATTATTAATAAGCAAATTATGCCCCATAATGGTAACTCTGAAGTTGTCGCTCAATGAGAGAGCAAGGGAAAACGCACTTCGTGTATTCGTTTCGGGTCTTCGTAGACCATTATGTGACATACTCTTTTCCACCAGGCCAAAGGACCTTCCAACTACGCTTGCAGTTGCTCAGGAGCTTGAAACTAGCCACAAAAAGTACGATTTTGCGCGTATATTTGCCGTAGGAAATTCGCAGACGCCGAATATTCCTGTTACATCTCAGGGGCGTCACCTTTTTTTTTGGGAATCAGCTAAATCATCGCACTTATTCAAATCACAACAATAGACCAACTCCTATGGAAGTCGATCCTAGTATCCCTTCTACTCGGCAACATGCTAATCCTTACACCCAATGCTCAATGCTCTTCAAAAGCGAAACGGCAATCATTTGCCCAACCCAAATCCCCCCATTAGTACTTCTCGACTACAACAGAATCCAATCCTTTTCCAGCCCACAGTTTTTAAGCGCGGTCGCGATCAAATATACTCTAATAGATCACTATATGCCACATGAAGTAGAAGCCAATTCTATCAATAATTACATAGAAGGAGATCAG
>NW_017536671.1:0-1155 GCF_001853355.1 Bactrocera latifrons | reverse complement strand
AGAATTGACTTTACCAATATAAAACTGCTGGTTACTGGTTGAAACAATTGCTTCTTGCTCATTATCGCTACGTTCTTGTTCCATGTCACTGCCTTGACTTCGCTCTGATATGTGGTCGASTTCAYCTTCCTCCTCTGAACTGTATTCTTCATTGTCACTGCTAAGTTGTTCAAACAGGGTCTGGAGTCGTCTTTGTTCGCTTTCGTAAAATATATTTCGAAAAACTGTATAAAACGATATGCAATTCGTTCGCAAAAAATATCAGACTGCATATATATGTATATATTACGTAGCCATTGTGGCCGGATATACCTCACCCGCGCGCTTTTTGCAGACGTCTATACTCAGTCGTAGCCGAAACAATACTAAACCGATTAATTAAAGCGCGCAAAGAAGTGAACGACCGCTGGTACTGTGAGTGGCTATAACAGCGGGTATTTTATTTTAAAATGATTACGATTTTAAAATCGCTCGGGTATCAGATACCCGCCACAATGACTCCGGGTTAAAGGTGAAGTAGCTCATGAGGTTTCTGCTGTTCTATTGAACAGTTAAAATAGTAGTAACAAATACGAAAAAAAGCTTATGCTTTCCCTTTTTGTATCTTTTTTGTCAGATTACGCCTGAGTGGTGACAAGCTGTCATGTTAATTTTGTACAGTATTATTTGGCATTTTATCATGAAAAGACTTACATCTAAACAAACTTTACAAATCGTTCGCCTTTATTACGAAAAATCACGTTCTGTAACCAATGTGTTCCGAGCGCTTCGCTCAACTTACGGTCAGCATAATTGTCCCACTGAGCGTACTATTCGCAACACCATCACCCATCTTGAGAATTCATTACTGGATAATATTCGAACGCATAGACCAACTTTAACACGTAATGAACAAAATATATTAATCGTTGCTGAGGATATATACGAAGACCGTGGAAAGACGACTCTGTGCCGTTYGCAGTGGTGCATTTTACGTCGAGATCTTTAACTGAARGGSTACAAAATACAGATTGTGCAAGAACTGAAGTCCCTCACTTCGCTTTATGASCTTTTGAAAAGTTCCAAAAAGATCCGACATTTTCGGGCCAATCTTATTTCAGTAATGAGGCCCGTTTCTAATTCTACTAATCCATTGAGAACAGGCAAACTTGTCAA
>NW_017536670.1:0-1150 GCF_001853355.1 Bactrocera latifrons | reverse complement strand
GATGCAAAAACTTATGTTTATTAATTATTTGCTTGAACATCTCCAATCACTGTTCTAATGGTTGGCTTTCCTATGGCAGTGTCCGGGAACTCGTTATTAAGCTAACTTTTTGCTTGAACTATATTTTTCCCCTTCTAAAGAAATATTTTATCAACACGCGTAATTCCTTTTTAACCATTTTTTTGACAGTCCGAATCGACAGTTCCGACACATGAGTAGCTTCTTGTGGCGGAGGCGTGTGCAAAATTCAGATCATCTGTTGATGATTATGAGGCACTAGTTCACTTTTATACAGACGCGTATACATGGTTGAATTTACTATACTCAATAACATGATTATTTGTATATATACTCCTGTATTATAGGGTTTCAACGCTTCTTTCTTCGAGGCATTTCTGTTCAGGGTATTAAAATGTAAAACTGCGAATATCCCCATTGTTGGTCTTTAAAATTAGGTTAGACAAACATTTTCTAAAAATATTTTCGGTTCTTTATAAAAATGGCACAAAAACAACAACACACCTGTATTAAAAATAAAAGAAAGACAAGATTTTCCAAGTGATAGTCAAACTACGCRCACATATACGAGTAGGTTGCTCTCTCACTTATGGTATGTTAAAATATCTTAGAACACCATTTTCGTACTTCCGCTTCCATCGCTAGCTCCTTCGCCATCAAATGCTCTTAATTTTCAGTGCTTTGACCACACTCTCTCTTTATCTTACTCCTTTTAAAATATTTGCTTAATTTTGGTAGTTTAATAGTCAAATGTGAGAAGGAATAGATGCTGCATATTGTTGACATTTCAACAAGTAAATGGTGTTGTCAGTTTAGATTTTTGAGTAAGCACATAAAAAGTACAAATATTATACATTATTCACCCAAAGTGATTTTGAATATAACCGACTTCATCTGCTTCTCATATTGTACAAGGTGTGTTCCAAAGCAAACAGAACTTAAAAACAAAAACAGACAAATGTTTCTTTCGGCAAAATCAAGTTAYTTTATTCCAAATAGTCCGCTTCTGCTTCAATACAGCTTTTACCATGGTCCAAAAGCATGTCGAACGAGTATTTTAGCTCGTTGGTCTCTACGTCTGCATAACGCTTTCCTTTCATGGGCAAATGCATTTTTCCGAAAAAGAAGAAGT
>NW_017536669.1:0-1155 GCF_001853355.1 Bactrocera latifrons | reverse complement strand
ATTTTCTCTTTATATTCGTATGAATTGTATTCAGTTGTTAATCAAATGTATTGGTGTCACGTTAAATTTGAACTACTAATTGCTGTCATGAAGATACCATAATACAAGCAAGTTGAACTTAGCGTTATTCGTTATATGTATTCAGTTATTGCCATTCAACGCGAGTGACGTCAACAATGTACAAAATACATGAATTTAATGTTCTAAATATATACAATTCCTTCATTAATATGTTTGTGGGAAAAAATTTTGAAAATCAAAAGGTTAATAGTAATAGTTTCACATGTGTGTCACATAATATTGTGGCGATTAATTGGGAAAAATGGGACAAAGTTATTCACAGAACCAAAAATATATTATATGACAAATAAAGAAAGACGCTAATGGAACCGATTTTGGATAACTGCTTGAGCAATRTATTTTGCAAGTAGCGGGAACTAAGCACCTAATAAATATACATTTTCAAAATTAAATTTTCAACTGTGAAAATCGCCAATAGAAGGTTAATCAACTTGACACTAACCGACATAGCAGTAAAAGGCTCTGAGGGAAAAATAAATAAAATTAAGATTGGCACCATTAGATGAATTCTTTACAAGAACCTTCAGGCATATTTGACCACATAACCATACGGTGCATTTCTTAGAGAAGGTTCCAAGTAAGACTAAAGGAAGACGGATAACACAGAAGCTTGCGACGTCCCAATGGAAGTTATAATATCTACACATATGAATACAAAATGATTAATCATGTGGGAGTCGGAATCTATTGCTCGGAGTTGGATGTCAGGCGACCTTCAAGCTTTTAGATTACTGCAGCATCTTCCAGGTGCCGAAGGAGCGTACAACACAGGAACTAACATATAAACGATAAACATATACGACGATAGCCAGGTAGCAATTAAGGCAATAATCTCACATCGCATTACGTCAGAGAATGTCCCAAGAAGCAAAGAAGGAGTAGGTGTAGCGGCGGTCAAAAGATTGTTGCATATATGCTGGGTTTCAGGCTATAAAGGAGTTCCGAGAAACAATGCAACTTATAAGATTGTCAAAAGAGTAATTCGTCTGATTACAAGTATAGGAAATACGGAAGTCACTAAGAATGATATACAATGAAATTTACGAAAATTTACAAAACCAGAAATGTTTATGA
>NW_017536668.1:0-1156 GCF_001853355.1 Bactrocera latifrons | reverse complement strand
TTGTCAGAAGACTTTGCATCTTATTTTGTTCTGCTTCATTGCTGAAATTGGACATTAGTTCAGAGAAATTGATTTCTCTAAATGATTTGAAATGTCCAGGTGAGTTGCAATTTTAGCATTTCAATTGTGCTTTAAATTCATTATTTTGTTTCGCTAACTCCGCATATTTTTCGTTATTGTTGTCTCGCTTGCTTGGTTGATATACTTGTGGCTCACTTAGCCCTCCGCGATTAATGAAATAGTCCTCGATTGCGTCTCTCATCTATTTCATTGTTGTGAACTTCATTGCCGAAATGCTTTGTTGGAGTTCTCTATGTTTTAATCCAGTTCTTGCATAGTGTATGATGGCTGCCTCACCCAGTTTGTAAYATATACCTAGTGCCGTCAATCGAAAACAATATTCTTTTACGATTTCTTTTGGTTTCCTCATTGCATTGGCCATCAGGAAACCAACTTCCGCTTCGTCTCGATCTTAACCAAATTCGTGTCGTAACGCATTTGCAAAATTTTTCCAAGTTGTGTGCAATGTGGGTGATGCATCCAACCACATACGTGCAACTCTTAGTTGTGTATAAATAGCCAACAATAAAAATTTCTAGTCCCATCTATATGCTTATGTCGATCAAATTCAGGGAGGGTATTTATAATTTCTTTTACTTACGCGTGTCGCATATTACCGTTCGTTGAAATATTCCCGATGCTTTGAATGCGTGTTGTAACGTTGTTGTTAGTTACCACCGTGCTGTCATTTTTCGTTGAAATAGCGTCAGTGGAGTGACTTTCSTCCGTAACGTTGATTTCTTGGATGTCCACCTCGTCGGACTCCTCATATGCGCGACGTTGCAACAACTGATCTCGCGTGCCAGTCGTCGCTCATTGTCTTTCCCGTAGCAATCTCTTTAGTTGTTCCACCTTCAAATCACTAATTTTCGCACTCGTATTGTTTTTATGTATCGTTTATATACTATATATCTGCCCTTCACCAACGCACGTGTACTTACATATGTAAGGAGACGTGTAGGGGTTTATCATCCCACATCTGAACTGTAAAACACTGTACTCGTGCCCACTCATTTTAATTGACAGTGAAACAATTTAAAATATAGAACTTTATTAAAATATATGAAAATATGACACTTTATGCAAATTTATAAAA
>NW_017536667.1:0-1112 GCF_001853355.1 Bactrocera latifrons | reverse complement strand
TTATATTATATAGACGGAACCATTATGTATACGTGCCCAAAAAATAAGGCGAAATTGTATTTATTTTGAAAATTCTTTATTTATTCTTCCAAATCAATTTCATCCCCTTCAAAGTAATCCACACTAGATGTAGTACATTATGCCAACGGCTTTTCCAATCTTCGAAACACTGGTTGTAGTGTCACTTTCCGGGATAGTCTTCAGTTCCGTCTTTGCTGCGGCTTGAATCTCCTCTATCGTATAAAAACGGTGTCCCCGGAGCGGTCTTTTGAGCTTGGTGAACAGCCAGAAGTCGCCAGATCAGGTGAATACGGTGGTTGCGGAACGATATGGGTTGAGTTTTTGGCGAAATGCTCACGAATGGTATAAAAACCAAGGATTATCTTTCCACAATTCCGGCCTTTTTAGGCGAATAACGTTACGCAAACGACGCATAACGTTCAAATAATATTCCTTGTTGACTGCTTGACCGGTTGGAAGGAATTCATAATTTACAACACCGCGATAATCGCAGAAAACAATCAGCATGACCTTGAGTTTTGAGCGACTTTGGCGCGATTTTGTTGGTCTCGGCTCTCTTTTGGCACGATATTCGCTCGATTGATCGGTTTTTTCGGAGTCGTAAGTATAGATCCAAGTCTCATCGCCAGTTATAATGCATTTCATGACACCCTGGTGGTCGGAAAGCATCGTTTCACACACTTCAAAGCGATACCTTTTTTTTCAAAAATATCAATGTTTTCGGTACCAGTCGAGATTTGACGCGTCGAGATTTTTGAAAGATGTTTTGGGCCTCAACAAAACATCCTTCAAAATGGTATTGGCTGAGCCTTCCGATATGCCAACTTCATCAGCAAGGTCTCTAATTGTTAATCGACGGTTTTCCAACACCAAATGTTTGATTTGTTGAACGTGGCCTATTCACCAAAGGCTTTCTGCACCATCCTCAACGTATGCGCAGGATTGAATGTTTTCGGTTTGTGGTTTTAATGAATGAACGGAGATTCCTCTTCATAGTGAATTCATGCTGCTTGCTGTTACGGCTTTTTGTGACTTTCACCTAACATGCAACTTCACTTGAGCACGGCAAAAGAAATATGTATAAATCACTA
>NW_017536666.1:0-1152 GCF_001853355.1 Bactrocera latifrons | reverse complement strand
GTAGTTTTTATCTGATTTCAGCCATTCGCAAGAAGAAATAATATATTTTTCCAAAAATGTGAACGAATAATTGCGAACTTCTGTGTTTTCCACTGCATAACTCCTGCAACAATGATCAAATTCAGTGGAAGACCACAACCATGTGTGCTTAAATTTCCCGGAAATCCAAAAGGATTAAACACTTCTAAACACTGCACTATGAACGAAAATAACCACTTATTTTCATTTCCGCTGTATTTTCGCATACGGATACATATATGTACATATGTATGTCCACTGAATACCGGGAATTTATTTTGATTATGAAAACTACGAGTTAAAAAAAAATATATATTACTATGAGCAAAAAATAGTAAGCCTTTTTCTTATCCCCAAATAATCTTTCAAAATGATTTTCACTGATTTGATTTATTTTATTGTCGTGTTGATTGTCAGTTGATGTTGCTGGGCTCCCTGGGACGCGATTTGTCGTCAACGCGTTCTCGATCCTCTCTGAATAATTTGTACCAATCAAAAACACTTACTCGCGACAAGCATTTCTCATCGAAGGCCTTTTCGAATATACTGAACGTTTCGTTACTAGAAATTTGAAAACCGTACACAATATTAAAGGAACTTCTTTGTTGAATAATTTCGCTTTTCGTAAATATTGCCGCATTTTATGTACTTCAGAAAGGCATGCGTATACTAAACCCTAACGATTATTTTGTTGTGATATTTGATTGAAATGTCACTGATATTCATACCAACGCAGAAAAAAACAAGAGAAAACGTTAACTTCAGTTGCACCGAAGCTAAATACCCTTCACAGGTGCATTTCTGTTAGTAATTATGTGCTCAGTTTGTATGGAAGCTATATACGCTGTAGTAATCTGATCTGAAATTTTTTTTCGGAGATTATATTATTACCTTAAGCAGTAATCCATGTCAAATTTCGTGAAGATACCACTTCAAATGTGAAAGTTTTCCATACATGAACTTGATTCCGATCATTCAGTTTGTATGGCAGCTATATGCTACAGTTAATCGATCTAAGCAATTTCTTCGAAGATTATATTTTTGCTTTAGAAAATAATCTGTGCCAACTTTTATGGAAATACATTGTGAATTGTGCAAATTTTCCATACAAGAACTTGATTCCGATCGTTCAGT
>NW_017536665.1:0-1125 GCF_001853355.1 Bactrocera latifrons | reverse complement strand
AAATGGTGATTAGTTGGCATAAATAAATACATTGTACTGCGTGTGAGGAATTAAAAATTCAATAGAATGTTTTGTGAAACACTGTTTCATAAGTTCATAAATTACTGTTTCTTAAGTTCAGAACTACTTAGTGGAGAAAAAATGGAATTAAGTCGAGAACTTTTTCAGCGATTATTACTTTACAACTTTCRACGTGAATTAACTCATCAACAGTGCACCGATGATTTAGTTCAATTTCTGGTAATGAATCTTCATAAAGGATTAGTTTTTATTGAAGGTATGATGAACTCAATCAAGATCGTAGATCACTCGAAAACGAATGTTGTGAAGGTCGTGCAAAATCTGTTGTTGTTCCGGAAACTATTGATGCTGTGCGCAAACTGATATTTCAAGATCGTTATGCGATCGTGAGGTTAAGGCAACTATAGGCACTACTAAGCATTTAATATTGCATGATCATTTCATTGTAAAAAAATTTTTTTTCTACTTAGGTTCCACACAATTTACAAATCGCTCAAAAAAGCTGATATAGATTGGTCGCTAGTAATGTTAAAAGAATACGTGACAGGGGATGAGTCGTGAATTTATACGAATGAGACCGACAATAAACAGCAATCTACTGCATTAGAGTTTGAAAATGAACCGAATTCAAAAAAAGCTGTTCGAGCACGCAATTACTATACTAATGATTGCCTCTTTTTTAGGAAAATCTGAATCTGAATCTGAGTAATTTTGAGTGATATATAGAAATCTGTTTGTCAGTAGTTTTCCAAGAAACCGAGAGAACCAGCCACCGAAGACGGATCATTTTTCACCACGACAATGTCACAACCGCTAATAACGATATTAATTTCTGTATGAGTTTGAAGCATACATATTTTCTTATTCGAAAAAATTTTAAGAACATAAAACTTGATTTTTTCCTTAAGCACTTCGCTAAAAGTGAAGAAGCAAAACAATAGTCAGTAGTAAAATTTAATATCCGTGGCGTTATTTCTCAAGTAAAAAACTTATGTCTACCATAAACAAGACATAAGGGATTTTATTTATAATAAGCTCTTTSCCTACAGATTGAGATTTTCATATGAAAAAAAAAGCCGATTCCTTATTAGAAAAAAAGTTCCA
>NW_017536664.1:355913-357032 GCF_001853355.1 Bactrocera latifrons | reverse complement strand
TGATGACGACTATGGCAAACGAATCAAGGACTATGATTTGAGGGCATACACCTGGAATATCCGGTCCTTTAATTGGGAAGGTGCCGCTGCCCAGCTGGTTGATGTCCTCGTAAAAATAAAGGCTGACAACACCGCCGTCCAAGAAATGCGATGGACGGGACAAGGACAGAGACGAGTGGGTCCTTGTGCCATTTGCTACAGTGGCCATATAAAGGAGCGCAAGTTTGGTGTGGGATTGGTGGTGGGAGAGAGACTCCGTCGCCGAGTACTATCATTCACTCCGGTGAATGAACGTCTAGCCACAATCCGCATCAAAGCGAGGTTCTTCAACATATCGCTGATTTGCGACCACGCCCCGACGGAAGAGAATGACGATGTGACCAAAGATGCCTTTTATGAGTGCTTGGAACGCACTTATGAGAGCTGCCCCCGCCACGATGTCAAAATCGTGCTTGGCGACGCCAGGGTGGGCAAAGAAGGTATCTTTGGCACTACGGTCGGTAAATTCAGCCTTCACGAGGAAATATCCCCAAATGGGTTGGTTCCAGCATAAGAAAATACATCAAGCTACCTGGCTGTCCCCGGATTGAAAAACCACCAACCAGATCGATCATGTTGTGATAGACGGAAGACACGTCTCCAGTGTTTTAGATGTGCGTGCGCTCCGAGGTCCTAACGTCGACTCGGACCACTACCTTGTTGCAGCCAAGATCCGCACCCGCCTCTGTGCAGAAAAAAACGCACGCCACCAAACAGACAGCCGAACGATTTTCTACTCGGCTTGCACTCCTGCTCTATGCGAGCACTCGTCAACAACTCGGTATAAGGGAACTGTGGGACGGCATATCAAACTCCTTACGTACAGCTGCAACTGAAACCATTGGTCGAAAAGTACAAAAGAAAAGCTGTTACGACGAGGAGCGCCGTGCCGCAGCGGAGAGAAAACAGGCTGCCTACCTCGCAATGTTACGATCGACCACAACACGTGCGGGATGGGATAGATACCGAGAGTTGAAGAGGGAAGCGAGACGCATTTACAGACAGAAAACGAAAGAGGAAGAATGCGTGAGTACGAAGAGCTTGATAAGCTGGCCGATAGGGGTAATTCTCGAAAATTTT
>NW_017536664.1:350490-354677 GCF_001853355.1 Bactrocera latifrons | reverse complement strand
CTCTCTCGACAAACAAAAACCAAACTCTATAAGTCACTCATAATACCCGTCCTGCTATATGGTGCAGAGGCTTGGACGATGACAACAACTGATGAGTTGACATTGCGAGTTTTCGAGAAGAACCCCGTTTGGATCGGTGAGTATTAATCTGTGTTCGTCGTCATTGGAACAACGCCTTGCAGCAGGGTTGCTCCGTATCCTCTAGACTCGTGCTGGCATTGAGTCCAACCCGGGCCCAGAGGAATTTTTCTGCTGCGTATGCGCAAAATGGCTCCATCCAAACTCCACCTCGGTCAGGTGCAACACATGCAATGGATGAAGCCATCTTAAGACCTGCTCAGGCCTCTAATCGATGAAGACATGGACCGCAGGGATACTACCCTAGAATTTCAGGGCATCACTATCCTGTCAGGCGAGGTCGAGCTTGAAATATTTAATATATACATCTCCTCAGTTAGTTGTTGCCCTACAGGATATCACCCGAATATAGGTGCGTGGTGAAAAGGCGACTATAATGAGCACCACGATCTTTGACATTTCTGACTGTCAAGTGATCGTAGGGGGACGGAGCTGGCGGAACAGATTGACGATTCGACATTCTGCACAATGAATGACAAAGCCCCCACCATAGTTATGGGCACTTGTAGTAGCACGCCCGATATTACAATCGCTAGTGGTGGTCTGATAAACAGCATAACCTGGCGACCTATGCTAACGCTCGCATCAGACAATCTGGCCATAATTATCTCGATCAAGAATGCCGATTTCGTTTCTGTGGACAACCGTACCTTCGTTAACTTTAACAAAGCTAACAGGGTCGGCTTTACAGAATTTACTGAGAGCACCTTCAACGCTCTACCTATTCCTACCGACGTTGGCGAACGTCAATTCTGCAAGGTGATCGCAACAGCTACCGCTCGCTTCATCCCAGCTGGACGAATAGCGGAAATCCGCCATAACTTCCCAGCCGAAGCAGCCGAAGCAGCCGTTTTAGCTAATGAGCGCGACACCCTACGCCATGCCGATCCCAGGAATCCCCGAATAAGGGATCTCAATTTGGAGATTCGGCGTGTGGTAAACCATCATAAGCGGACGAAATGAATAGAGCACCTGAAGTCCTACAACCTCTCCACCGGTGTGAGTAAGCTTTGGGCTTCTGTCAAAGCTTTATCTAACCCGAAGAGACACGACGACCGAGTTGAAGTTCAATTCAATGGTCATGCCTTTTCGGACACTTAGAAGTGCGCGAGCTATTTTTGCCGGCAGTTTAAACTGCACCCTTCGGTGGACAAAGCCAAAGGATGGCGCGCCACTTATTTTCACCGATGAGGAGGTTCAGGGTGTCATCAACAAAGCAAAATCTTCATAATCCATTGGCCCTGATGGAATCAACATGCTAATGCTCAAGCATCTAGGCTCGACGGAAATAAGATATCTCACCAAGGTCTTCAACCCGTCGCTGACCACTCTTCAAATACCCGATGTGTGGAAAGTCGGAAGAGTGGTCCCACTACTGAAACCTGGGAAACGCGCCAACAAAGGGGAATCTTATAGACCGATAACTCTCCTCTCCCCAGTAGTGAAGACACTTCAGGCCTTGTTACTCCCGACCTTCACTCACCACCTGAGCCTAGCCAGCCACCAGCATGGATTCCGAAAAGTGCACAGTGCCACCACATACGTCATAAACGCTCAGATAGTTTGTGGCCTCAACCAGAAACCACCCTGTGAGAGAACGATCCTCGTAGCATTGGACCTGTCAAAAGCTTTTGACACGGTCAACCACACAACGCTACTGCAGAATATTGAGAAAACCACACTTCCTCCAAGGCTCAAGAGGTGAAACATGAATTATATGAACGGTCGTCAGTCATCCGAACTATTTCGAAGTGAAACATCCAAACTAAGAAGAATTAAACAGGGGGTTCGCAGGGTGGTGTCCTCTCCCCGCTACTGTTTAACTTCTACATCTTGAAACCCCCGCAACCACCAGAGGGGGTTTCCATAACCTCGTACGCAAATGACTGTACGATATTGACGTCGGGCAATGGAATCGATGGCACGTGTTGGAAATGTCAACAACTACATCACCGACCTTTCTCGTTTCCTCACTGCACGGAACCTCCAACTTTCCCCCACCAAATCCACAGCGACCATATTCACGAACTGGACGAAGGAGTATAGACTGAAACTTAATATTACAGTCGACGGCGTCCAAATTCCGACTGCCAATAACCCTAAGGTTTTAGGTGCCACATTCGACAGTCTACTTACAAGGCAATCGACCGGCCGGTCCTTAACTACGCAGCACCCATACGGTCGCCTAGGTAGATAGATAGATAAATAAATGAGGAATGCACTGCGACCTTAAGTCTATTGTGCCCTCTCCTAACTCACAGGGACTCACTTAGCCCCAGCATATTGATGAAGTCCAGTATTCCAGCTGAGTGCCAGCGAGGCGGTGTGATCCCTATCCGGAAGCATGGCTCAAAGGGCCTTCGACCTGCGCCTACAGACTGCAATGCAGTCGATTAGCAGGTGCTCCGGGGTTTCAGGGTCCCTGTCGCAAAACCGACAGTTGGCGCAAGGTGATAGGCCCATGTTGGCTAAATGCCTCTTTAGTTTGCAGTGGCCGGTGTAGAATGCGACCAGGAACCTGAGTTTGTTTCTCGGGAGGTTTATTAACAGGTTCAACCTCTTATTGTTGTACCCCCCAACTAGCAGCTTGGCATGTCGCATACCGTGCGCTCGTTGCCAATACCTTTCCCTGCACGCTCTTTCCTATTTGCGGAGCAGCTCCTTCACAGTATGGGGACCCACCCCAGTGAATGGTTCGGGCCAAACCATATTGGTGGAGCCGGGGAGCGGGCTAGCTCGTCAGCCAGTTCGTTGCCGGCTATACCCCTGTGACCGGGCACCCAAATTAGGTGCACCTGGTTCTTTTCAGCTAGGCTGTTCAGCCGTTCTCTACACTCCTGCACCAAAAGCGATTTGATCTCGTAGGAGGAGATAGCTCTTAGTGCCGCCTGACTATCGCTAAGTATAGCTATTCGCTCGTTGCGATAGTTGCGGTGGAGGTTTATCTCTATACACCGACTTATAGCCAAGACTTCAGCCTGAAAAATGTTCGGAAAACTGCCCATAGGAATGGAGAGCTTGGTACGCGGACCTGCAATACCCGCACCTATTCTTTCCGACGTTTTCGAGCCGTCGGTATACCAACTCAATGTACTATCCCTAAGCATTTTCTCAAGAGTGGGGTCGTTCCACTTACTCTTGCTGCCAAGGGTAACCTTAAACTTCTTTGTGAAGTGAATTGTTCTGTTAATGCCGTCCCTTGGGAGGAGGGCAATAGGAATGTCGCCACTTATCCTCTCCATCCTTTGGGAAGAAATTATCTTGCCTTTGCCGCATCCCTCTGCTGTTATCTGCATTTTTGCATCAGAGGCACCTATCAGATACGTCGGGGTGTTTTTATGGGTCGAGGTTGGAAAATTGGTCGCATTTAATTGCGGAGTGCCCGATGTACTCGGACATTAGGGATCTGGGTGGTATGGGGATTAGCTTGACTGATGGASGATTAGATGTTAGTGGTGTGATCTCCACTAGTCGGAATACCGAACAGTTAGGGTTGTTTGCGCGTGAATTATTTAAGCGGCGAAGGCGGTTAGTTGGAAATTAGGGTTAGATTTGTATGATTGGTGTGTGTATGTGATGTGTGCATGGGGTCCAACCCCTGGCCACCAGTCCAGAGCAGTATGGAAGGTCAAGTGGTAGTAGTTTCGGATACGAGGTCTGACCGGAGACTTAATTCTGGTACCACGGGGAGAAGGAGCCCTTGGAGGTAACTCCAACCTGCTCATGCGGACTGGCCCCTCGGGGAGTATCGTGGTGGTTGTGGTTAAAWCCCAAATGCGGGAAGAACTGACTTTGTCGGTTGAATGTGGAGTTGCATTGCAACCGGTTGTCGGACCCAAAGCATGGCAGAGGTCTAAGATGGGCCTCCAATTTTGGTACTGAAAATGCTTAGCATTATCAGGGCACTGATCAACGCATTGATTTGATCCGCTGTACTTTTGAGTGCCGTGGAGTAAGGCTGTCGTCAGCAGGTACCCACGTTAAACACACCGGACGTTGTCCTCCGCGCTGGTCGTAAAAGTCCCGTCACCTCTTTTGATGGCTAACTC
>NW_017536664.1:345920-350085 GCF_001853355.1 Bactrocera latifrons | reverse complement strand
GCTATCATCGGTCTGCCTCTCCCCACTTAGTTCTTCCTGTAGCTTTACCCTGAAGGCACTCCAGTTGGTCCTTCTAGGGTTGCGTCTTGGGGGAAGTTGCCTGACCTCAACCTTCAGTGCGAACCTTATGATTCTGTGGTCTGACAGGGAAGGCTCTGTTGAGACCCTCCACCTTAAGACCCTTCCATTTGCATGTTCTTTGCTGAAGGTGATGTGCAGCACCTCCCTCCTGCTTATAGTTATAAAGGTGGGTTCGCAACCCACATTTTCAACAGCTAAATTACTACCTAATACATATTCTATTAAAGACTCACCCCTTGTGTTGCAGTCCGTGCTTCACCATTCTACATGATGAGCGTTCGCGTCGCATCCGATAATGAGGGGCAGCCTGTACCTCTTGCAGTACTCCACAAGCCTTACCACCACTTCAGGGGGTGCTACTGCTGCCTCCCCTGGGAAGTAGGCTGATGCCAGGACAAAGTCTTTGCCTTCCCAGTCTCTGGCCTGTACCGCCACCAAATCCTGCGTCAGGAATTCTGAAATACAGAAAAATTGGACATTATTCCTGACTACCATGCATGCTCTTGGTCGCTCACTAGAGAGGTCCCAGATTACCTTGTTGTGTATCGTCTTGAGGCCTTTGACCTCRCCTTTATGGACCCAAGGTTCTTGGATCAGCAAAATGCCCATCTTCTCCGCTGTGAACCTGCTCGTTATAACTGCCGAGGCTCCCGCCTCGTGATGCAGGTTCACTTGGGCAATGTCCACGTCGACGGCCATTAAAGTAGTGGCTCGAGGGGGGGCATGCTCACATCCCCTCCGTCAACCGCGCTGCTGTCCTCATGGTCGCCTAGTCCCTCAAGGAGTTCCTGGGTGGAGAGTAGCCCGGCTTCCTGGGCAACCGGGGCGTCAGCGGCCGCGACTAGCGTAGTCAGCTCAACGCTCGCGCCCGGTTGTTTTGCCACTTCGTCCACCTGCATCCTCTCCACCACCTTGCTTGCAACCCTGTTTGTGCCCTGTTTGGACCCGCTGCCTCTCGGCTGAGTGACAGCTTTCTCTGCTTCCTTGCTCCCTGTGGTAGCGGGTTTGTGCGGCCTCATGACCACCATGCTGAACCTGTAAAACAGGCGGAAGCTTGCAGCACGGACGTACCCGTACGATTCGTCGTCGATGTACAGGTACAATCTCCAACCACGTAGGTCACCTTTTTCCTCCATCTGGCTACTGACGACTCGCCAGGCCGCGATACTAAGGCCCCGGTTCTGGTTGTTGATCAGCCCCAGGGCAAACTCATACAGCTTGTCGTCGCTGCGGGGGAGGAACATTGTCATCCTGTGCATGACCGGCAGATCCTCTGCCCTTTTTGCACAGAGGGCAGGACCTGTCCAGATTTCTAGCTTTGGAGAAAATTCCCGCAGCCAGTTGGCGGACAACTCGTCCATGCAGTCCACGTGTAGCATGCCACCTCTGAACTCTACCCCTAGGAAGGACGCCGCGTATTCCTCGCCTCTGAATACCTCTTCCAAGAGGAGGTTTTGGAGCACCGTGAGCTGCTCCGACTCCAGCGACTTCGCCGGATAGCTTTGAGGCAGTACAGCCATGCGGATGCCTTTGACAGCATCCGCATACCTGCGCCGCCCCTCCTCCACCCGGGGGGGAGCCGGTGCTGATGGTTGGCCTCCGGTCGCTCTCGTACCGCCGTCCCTCTGCCTTTTGGAACTGGGGGGCTCTTGTGGTGTGAGCTGACCACTCTTCCGCTTTGCAGCCTGTGCATAGGCGAGCGCCTTCCCGTCACCCCACATTTCGGTCAGTGAAGCATTGACCTGGCCACGGTCTATAGACCGGCTGCCTTGCGCACACACAGACGTGGTCCTGTCACACTCCTTTGTGGGGGATGTCCCAGTATCTGCGTATCTCCTCCTGGCCAAGGATTCCGCCGCTTCGGGGGTCATCCCGTCCCGGAGGTACTTGAGGTACTTGAGGCAGGCGCCGCTCATGGCCTTCCTTCGAGGATCATCGCACCCGCTTGGTTTACCTGCTGTTGGGAGAGATCTCTGCCCTCCCGTCCTGCGCCTCCTTCTCCTCCTGCGTGCGCCACCGGCCTCTGTCCGATGAGATTCACCCGAGTCTGAGTGATTATTACGGGGGGCCTTGGTGGTGTTTTGGGCTGCATCCGCGGTAGCTGTCGCTGTTGTGCGCTGGGCGCCGCTGCAAGAGGGCATGTCGTCATCATCCTCCCTGGCATGCTCCTCGAACAGCGCCCGCTCTTCTGGCGAGAGAGCATCAAGGTAGCTGAACTTACGCTTAGCTCCCTGACCTCCCCTGCCTACAACTGCGTCTCCTATCTTCTCCCTTGCTCCGTCGTGTTTCGTTGCCATTGTCCTTGTGCGTTGCCCTGTCGATTCGCCAGTAGTTGTAGTGTTTGTTGCTGTGTTTTGTTTATTTGTATTCATCTTGTTCGTACGACCCTTGGCTCAGCGACTCAGACCTGCCAGAATACAGCACTCCGGACCACGACGAGATGCCTCTTGATGTCTCCCATCGAACACCTACATAGTGAGACGCTTATGCTGCCAGTTAAGGAGCATAATGAACTCCTCTCGAAGCAGTTCTTGCAAGTTATCTGCTTGGAGCGGAACCGCCTCTTGGGACCATCAAGAGGTCATTCCTTGACCACGTCGACGACATCGTATAATACGCCGACAGGACCTCGGACGCAACAGACGCCATCAACACCTTCACCGACTCCCTTGCTGTAAATGGCGTACTTGGAGTCAAACACCAACCCATAGCAGACAAAGAGCTCGAGTTGCCGCGAGAAGTGCGAGTGACCCTTGCGCAACTTCGTTCTGGATATTGTATCAGGCTAAACTCCTACTTCTCCTCAATAGACCCTATATATACCTAATGTATGTCCTGCATGCAACGAGTCTCCGCTTGACGCTGACCACCTCTTTGCATGCCCAACCAACCCCACCCATCCAACACCCTTTTCCCTTTGGTCCGACCCCGTCGAAACAGCACGTTTCCTGGTCCTCCCGACACTGATAACCCTCACTATCCTCACGGGGACTGATAACCGTTAAAACAACAAGTGGTATATGATCGGCTGATTCGCTCAATTTATTGTAAATGTTCTTGATGACGTCATGGTTGACTTATTATTCGCCTGCGCCTTTGAATGTGAATTCGAATTGTATTTTCGGCACAATTCCGATTTCTTTGACGCCGTGATCTGAAGGTACCGTTGGAAAGAGGAAGTCCTCCTGGTTAAAAAATATATAGGGTTATATATACCGCAAATGCTTAGTTTAGGAGATATTCGACCTTAAAGTTCAAAAATTCGCAAACTTTGTACACCACATTAAACACACTTTATTCACATTTTTCACTTCAAATTAATTAAATTACACTATAAACTTGTAAATAACTCCATATCTTACACCTTTAGTATGTTTTTTACCTAAAAAATCTGCATTTTAAAAATTAAATTTTACACTGCTTGTTTACAAAAAATTACGACGAAATGGAGCGCTGCCATGTGATGATAAGGTAATTCGCTGAAATTCCTCTTTTTTGCAAAAATTCCTCTATTCATGCATATGGATATTTTAGTAATATTATATGTATATATGTACATACATACATATAATGACATACATATATTATGACATTATATTAGTACAGTACGAAAATTCAAATTTTCGTTCAATATGAGTGCATGGCAACCAACAAATATAACCACTTTAACCACTTTATAACAAAAACTCAATATATTTTTTTTATTTTTAACGCAGAATGTCGTACTACGCGAAAGTACTTATGTCACCCCGGCTATTCACTCGGCCAGGGTTATTTTTTTAAAGCGCGGCCGAAGGCCGCCAACTCAGAAAGGAGTACTACGCGAAAGTATTTCAGTCCATCCGGGTATTCGCTCGACCAGGGTCATTTTTTTAAAGTACTTCAATCATCCCGACATGATATTATATATATCTTATAATACTATATTATCATACATTCACCGTCGAACTGTCATCGTAACCGGTTGCTTTTCGCTMTTTGCTTATTGAGTTTGTTAAAACGGTATAACGGTTTGTTCTGCGTTTATATTACGCTCGTGCTTTGTTTGTGAATTAATTTTTTATCGTTTTATATCTTTTCAATC
>NW_017536664.1:326899-334390 GCF_001853355.1 Bactrocera latifrons | reverse complement strand
ATACCATATGTAAAATGTATAATATGTGGAAAAAGTTTTCACAACTCAATTATAACTTAAAAAATGTTGGAAAGTATTTTTTATTATAATTAATGTAGAAAAAAGAATCACGCAAAAAACCAAAAAAGAAAAATCGGTAAGTATCCCACATATTTGGTGTTTAAGATGTTTCGTTTTCCTCATAATTGTAAACAATCTAACCTTTGCAACGCTGAGTTCGCTAAGTGATTTTAAAGTTAATAAATTTAGGTGAAATATTGCAAAATAAAATTGAAATGTGAACTTATTTCAATCTTTATAGTGTATATTTAAATATACAGAGTGAAAAACGTGAATAAATTTAATAGAAGATAGAGAAATACCTTGTGTTATTATTGCATACTTTTGAACTTTTAATCGTGAAAATTTTAAAAAATATAAGTAATTTTTATATTATTTTTGAATATTCCTCCTCTGGAGAAGCTCCCCTATCCGGACATGCCCCATTTATACAGAAATTCCGTTTTTTTACCCCGGAATCGTGCCGTATATTCGGGTGTTGTATTAATTGTGAAATTTTATATTTTTTAAAATGAGTTGTGGAGTGTTCAGATGCAATAATAACAATGCTAAAAATAGTGCGACGAAATGGAGATTTTTCCAATTCTCTTAGGATAAAACAGTACTAAAATTGTGGATTAAGTTTTGTGCACTTTGATTACAATAATTTTACTTTTATAACCAAACACTCTTTCTCTTTAAGTTCGCGGAGTCTAACGAAGTTGCTACTAAGCGCTTTTCTCACGTTAACCAGATTAACGCCTGCAGATGCTAATGATGGGCAGAAAAGGTTGAAGTCTCGTTTAAACCAGGACGTTTTAGAAAATTTGTTTGGCGTAATCAAGTTAAAAGACGGTCTTCACGATCACCCTGACAGGAAGGAGTTCCATCAAGACAGAGGGAGGAAATGTTGAAGTCGATAACACCACAGATATGGAAGGGAATTACTTATCTCTAAGCGGTAATTATCAAAATATTAAACGTACGTAGTATTATAAACCTAAAACTACAGAAAACCTTCTTATATAAAAATGTTTTCATGTAACAAATGCAAATATGTACTTACATACAAACTAAGTTTTTGAATACTAACCACCGTTTCTTATCCTAATTGTAATAATAATCTTAACTAACAATTTATTCCATTTATTTATACGCATGTATGTATGTTTATTATATTTTTGCAGGTAATATTTTTCAACGTGTGTCAGTTGATCTAAATTCCGCTGACCCAATTGCAAAAAATTATGACTTGAAGATTCTCAACAACGACGGGCTTAAAATTTGGCAGGGTACATCTGCCACA
Source organism: Bactrocera latifrons (assembly GCF_001853355.1). Classification (NCBI taxonomy): domain Eukaryota; kingdom Metazoa; phylum Arthropoda; class Insecta; order Diptera; family Tephritidae; genus Bactrocera; species Bactrocera latifrons. Next base: position 333,045 of record NW_017536664.1, on the reverse strand, counting down.
AACTTGGTAAAAACAACCCGGAAATTTGTGCCAATTCAGAAAATTGTTCGTCATATACTTGATTGGATCACCTGTCTAAAGAAAGACTCTCAAAACCAACAGATATGTTGATGGAGCATATGAGAGCTTTGCAAGCAGTATTTGACGACATAAATGGTACTGATTTGCATATACATATGTACAAATTACGTCCAGAACCACTTAGATTTAAGTAATTTTGTTAATTATAGCATCAAAGTAAAATAATTGTTTCTCAGAGCTAGAATGTATTTTAGGATTCGTTCTTTAAATAAAAAGTTAATTGAAAATATGTACAGCAAAAAACGAAAATAAAATAAGACAATAAATTGATAGTTGGCCACAAAATATTCAATATTTTTATTTGTATAAATGTACGCATATAGTTGAAACAAACACAGCAAAGATACAAAATTAAATAATGCAACGAAAATACAATGAATTGAAAATGTAGGTAAATGTTCACTATAAAATAATCGCATATAGATATTCCTTTTTTTTATTAATATTCACTTATATTGATGTTAACTTTTAATGATGTTCATGTTTTTGTATGCCTACAATATAAAATTGATTCTTATTGCACAGAAAAACAAGCAACTGAAAATCAGCGGATTGTACGTTGGTCAACCGTGACGTAGATGCGCAGAACGAACAAAATTTGAACTTGTCATTGCGCTATCTTGCTTCCATCATTCTTGCGTTTTATTAGTATAATTCTATTATCTTCTATCGGGGCATCTTGACAGGATAGAATTTATAGAATACTAACTGTCAAACGTATTGCTATTGCCATCTCCAAATCTGTATGTGGACATTGCTAGCATGATATAATTTGCGCAAAGGCGTAGGGTAGGTAGGTTCGAGATCTTTTTATTTACAAATGTATTTCTGCTTTATGCTTGTATAAATTGATTAAATTTAACACTTCGCTCATTCCCAACCCAATTTGCTTAATTTTTTGTAAATTAACAATATTCATTTTTTTGCAAAACGTTATTTTGAATATGTATTTTTTTTGTTTTTATAATATAACACAACCGTTTAATACTCGCTCTTCTAAATGTCATATTACCGAAATGAGAATGCCGACGGCATATGCGGGCGAGATGGGCCAGTTTCACCACTGCCAGCTCTGCAGGAGAAATTTTAACATTTTCGTTTGAACAGAGCTGAGCGTGATAAAAATTATGGTGAAGACTATATATAGCTGTAACAGACGTACATATGTTCTCCCTTTTGCAAAAATTTTTAAAAGTTTATATGCAAACATGTGAATTCGTACCATTTTGTGCATATTAATGAATACATGTGCAATTGAATACATTTGAATTAAATTACTTTTCAAAGCAATATTCGTATTTGCATATGTATATAACAAGCTATCATTGTATCATTCAAAACTTACCTATGTATCATAGGTCTCATGGCCATTTGTGTTTATGTTCGCTTTCACGAATTCAAATCATATTATCACTTACTCGTATCAATAATAACATGTGCGCGCTGCTCATATATACATAAATATGCTCGCATGACATTGGTTCACAAATAATGCATATGTCACCCGCAAAAACTACAAACATTGCTTAACAAAAACAACAATCGTTTGAAATAGCGCCATACATATATGCGTACACATCTATGTATGACATATTGTTCTTCAAAAACAACAATGGTTTCAAATAGCATCAGCAGCGTCACAAGTCAATACGGCAGCCAAATAGTCGATGCCCAAATTTGTAGAAAAGTACACAACAATAATATTTTCATTCATGAACGCAAGCGACTTTCAACAGGCAAACTTGCTTTATTCATAAAAACAAACACCATGACATCTCCCCGATCATACCTTTGCTGACAAGCGTCTTTTCGCGACGATGAGAAAAGCTAAAAATCATAAATTGAACAATTTCTGATATTTGTRTGAGAAGGAAAAAGTGACAACCCCGCAAAAATAAGTATTCAAATATATTAGAATAAAATTGACAGCATAGATTGTTTGTCGATTTTCAAGTCCAAAAATGTGCCAAAGAAAATATTCAATATTCCTTTGATTTATGTGTACAGTGAATCCCGGTTAAGTAGTACTCCACTTAAATGAAAATCTTAACTGCCCATTTCTTGCTGCATCTCACTGTTTGTTTTTTAAAATACATATGTATAAATTATTGTTATAAGTACCAGTCGCTTAAGTATTCGCACTCGCTTATTTGACATATTACATTTTTATTTTCAAAAACCACGAACAATTGTATCTTATATTGTTGCACATAACCGGAATGTAAAAAATATTTTTACGCGGCTTGCAAAAATCTGCCTCGATATGTATGCAAGCTGACACACAAACATACATATTAACGCTGGTTTGTTGGCGAGGCTGTACAGCGGCAAAGGAAGCGGTGACAATCGGCGGCCGTTCGCTTATTTTTTTCCGCACAACTCGGATATTCTACCTACAACACAATGTTGTGACGCATTGTCGCCACATTGACTCTTTGATAAAAAGTGAGCTTCGCTATTGGCTGAACATGTGAACGGAGATTTCGCATGAAGCATTGAGTGTACATATTTACATACATATGTTGCATGTAAACAAATTTACAAACATTATGGGTATGGTGTGTAAAATTTGTTTACATGCACACATAATTATATGTGTGTATATGAGCACATGTGCGACCGCTAGATCTTTTAAGATGATATCAAAACTTTTAAGGTAAATGTATAAATGTAAAACTAATTACCTTAACTTATGTCAATTGTTTGGATATCAATACAAACTTTACTCTATTATATATTTTTAATCATTTTATAGAATCATCATGAAATACATATGTACATATATACTAAGTATATGCTTTGATACCAAATATGTACGGATCAAATGTATATAAATTATGTGCCGAGTCGGTTGCGCATAATGCAAAATGCTCAATTTTGCTATTTTCGTGGTGAACACGCTTAGTACCCCTTCGAAAAGTTACGATATTTGAAACGTGAACCTTCTCTATGATAGACGTTCTCTGCTCATAGCTTACGATATATAGCAAATTAGATAGTATTCTATATACAGTAAGCTATGAGCAATATGGAGTCTCCACAGGCAATCGGAACGGCATTGCAGGTAGTATTCTATAAATTCTATCCTGTCGAGATGCCCCGTATCTGTGACTTAAATATGACTTAAATATGAGAAATTTATTATAACTGAGCAGTGCCGCATTCAGTGCTCATAGTTATCTACTGAGCGTATAATATAATTATTATCCATGTTGTAATGAAGCTGTCAGCGAACTTAAACTTTTTATTTACCGAAGGTGGTAAGCCCATATCTGAACGGATTTATATGGCACATGGTGCTGGATTTAATGCGGTAGAAATACCTTTTCCAAGTTCTGAATTGGAAGATGTATTGCAAGCAAAAGAATCAACAGGAATACAAATTGGACTAATTAATATTAGCTTGGGCAAGTTTAATCCAATAAAAAGTCAGAGCTCTTTGTAATTCTTATCATCTTCCATTTCATATATTTTATTTCAGGCGATTCGAAGTTTGGCAATGGTAGTGTTCCCAACAATCAGGAAAACTTTAAGAAAGAACTGAAGGATACAATTGAATTTGCTAAGAAAGTGCGATGTACAAAGTAAGTTCATATAAGTAAAATAAATCGCCTATAGTAATACAATAATAGTAAAGCGTCACTATTTTATATTATAAAATATAAACTTAAAAACACTTATCTTTAATCAGATAAGATATAGTCTACCTCATGACTCAGTTGCAATTGTTTTTTTTTAACCTTGAAGATGTTATGCCGACGATTTCTAATGACCTCGAAATATTTATAGGAAATTTTCGGTAATTTATGTGATTTTTCAATAAAAATACGGTACAGGTTCAGGAGAGCGGCTTTTCCGAAAACGTGCACCAATTAACAAGGGAAAAGTCTTCAAATGGCTACAATTTCGAACAGCATCCCCATATTTCGAGGTTGTACGGAAAGAGGAGGTCCTCCAGATCAGTAATATATATACATACATATTATATGTTTGCCACTGACTTATTGTTTATGAGATATTTGCATTTAAAGTTCAGAAAATCAACTATTTAAAATGCGTGTTTCTCCAATTTATAATGGATATTGCAATTAAATTTTATACTTTTATATCCACTAACATTACATTGATTAATTTCCAATCATTTACATATGTTATATGAAATAGTGAAAAAATAATTTTAATTGCATATCAAACTTTAGTTAAAATCCATTTATTGGCACGATTCCGATTACTTTGGCGGAGGGGAAAAAAACCGGATTTCCGTAGAAATGAGATACGTACGGATAGGGGAGCTTCTCCAGAGGAGGAATATCCAAAAACAATATAAAAATAACTAATATTTTTTTAAATATTCACGTTTAAAAATTCAAAGAATTTGCACTAAGAACTTATGTCATTTCTCTATGTTTCAATACATTTTTTCACGTTTTTTATATGTATATTGTCCCGCTCTAAAAAAATAACCCTGGCGGAGCGAATACCCGGGTGACTGAAGTACTTTCGCGTAGTACTCCTTTCTGCGTTAAAATTAAAAAGGTATATTGAGTTTTTGTTATAAAGTGGTTAAAGTTGTAATATTTTTTGGTTATCATGCACTCATGTTTTCGTTATAAAATGGTTAAATTTTAGTTATTATGATTTGATTTGATTATGCATTGGTTTGTATTTTAGGTGACGATACATATATATATGTTTAAATTTAAAATTTGAGTTTTGGATATAAAGTGCTTATATTTGTTGGTTATCATGCACTCATATTGAAACAAAATTTGAGTTTTCGTACTGTACTGTAAACTGTTTACACTTTATTAGGTAATATTATTATATAATATTACTTTTACATATGTATATATAATATTATTATATATTACTTATTTGCTTAACAAATTTAATGAATGAGGAATTTTTGCGAAAAAGAGGAGTTTCAGCGAATTACCTAATCATCACATGGCAGCGCTCCATTTCGTTGTAAATTTTAGCAAACAAATGAGGCTCAAACGAGTGTAAATGGTAATTTTTTAGGTAAAAAACCTGCAAAGTGTAAGTGTGGATTTATTTAAAAGTTTATAGTGTAATTTAATTACTTTGAAGTGAAAAATATGAATAAAGTGTGTTTAAAGTGGTGAAATAGCTTCTTGAAATGTTCGAATTTTTGAACTTTAAGGTCGACTATCTCGTAAACTAAGCGTTTGCGGTACCCATAACCCTATATAATTTTTAACCTCTTTCCAACGGTACCATCAAATCGCGGCGCCAAAGAATCGGAATTGAGTCCATTTATTCATAAAATAAGAAAGTGGTTGTAAACAAGCAAAATAATAGGGTTAACATATTTTATAATGGAATAAAAATAAGAAAAAAATAATGATTATGACGTCATAAMTAAGTTCATTGTCGTGTGATGAATAATGTAAAATCTTTCAGAATTTTCATTATCTTGATAAAACCCGGTATTTGATCGGGCAAAAAGGAGTTCAACGCAAAAAAACAGCACGTCCAGGTGTTGGTCCGACTGAGGGTTATTTTTTTTAAAGTGCGGCCGGAGGCCACCAAGGTCTGACCGAGGGTTTGTTTTTATTTTTTTTTATTTATTTATAAAAGCTTATACAATGTTAGTAACATACATATGTACAACCTAAAACATGCAGCGCTAGCTTCAGAGGCTCTCAGCTGTCCGTTGAATAAATGTGTTGGCTTAAATTCTCCTCAGTAGATCACATTCTTTAAGAAAACGATAGATGGTTTCTATATTTTCTTCCGTATTGTTGGAAAGGAGGGAAATCGGATCTGTGCTGAAGTGGCAATCTCTCTTATCTTTCAGTGTTGGACAAAATTCTAATRTATGAAGCACAGTTGTTGTTGATTTACAAAACGGACAGCAGTTGGTACCGTTTCTTCCGAGGAGGTGAGCATGCGTCAGTTTAGTATGTCCAATCCGTAGTCGAATGTATGGTGTTATAAAATTAGTTGCAACTGTTGATGGGTATAGCGGTTTGATTCTGGCTGTGTTAACTATTGAATAATGGTGTTTATATGAGACCCAATCAAGTGCCAATTTAGAGAGC
>NW_017536664.1:318401-326419 GCF_001853355.1 Bactrocera latifrons | reverse complement strand
GCCATGTTTTAGAGTATTCATAATTTCACAAAATTCTGATACATAAATCGCATTAAGTGTGGTGGATTTAGGCAAACGAACTAGTTTATCAATAAACGTGTTTTTTTGGAATCAACCATTGTGGATGACGACGTTTAGGGAGTTTAGCAGGTTTTAATGGCAAGCTGTTTGCTTTGGCGAAAATGGTGTATTTATATATAGCTGACTTAATTTTTGGAGGTCGGATACGTGATGATGATGAAGAAAAGGCATCTTGAAGCWCAAGGTTAGAACCAAGGATGAACTTCGGGTATAATTTGTATGTGGGGTCTTCCATATTGTCTATCAGAGAGGCGAGACCGGACTCTGCTAATATATTTTTGATTGGTGACGTGGGGAATGCTCGAAGCGATCTTCTAACAGCGGAGTGATACGGTGCAGCCAACAATTTTAGGTGACTTTTTGAATGATGCCCTTATATCTCAAGAGCGTAATTGATGACGGAGAGTATGAGTGCMTTGACAACATTAATTAGCAAAGATGGGCCAATGAGCGAACGCTTGCATGCTAGATACTTAACAATATTTGAGTTTTTAGTAATTCTATTTCTAATATATTGACAATGTTGTTTGAATGCATATTTACTATCTAGAATTCATCCAAAAATCTTAAGTGTAGGAGAACATTAAATATTTACATTGTTGAATGAAATCGGTGGAAAATGACAATTATGTTTTTTACAAATGTGTAGTAAACTGGATTTTAAGTAAAGGATTTCTTTAAAGGTAGAGGATATAGAACTAAGGTCAGAAGATTTTGAAAATAGGAGATCATCAGAATATAATTGATGCTGAATATTAGGGAAGGAAGAAAGGATAGAGCTGATTTCATCAAATGTTATGGTGAACAGAATAACTGATAGCGGTGATCCCTGAGGAGTGCCGTTATCCAAAGGAAGAGTCGGTGAAGATGTGCCAGAAATAAGAACTTTGAATTTACGTTTAGAGAGAAAGGATTTAACAAAACTAAATATACGGGGGCCAACCTTCCATTTGATTAATTGTCTTAAAACTTGTAATGGTTGATACGTCGCTTGAGGAGATGAGAAGGAAGATGTTTGATGATGGGATAGGAGACTTTATCTAACCCAGGCGTTTTACCTTTAACCGCAGAAAGAGCTATATTGAGTTCTATTAAAGATATATCTGAGTCGAGATATTCGGCTGAAGGGGATAAAGCAGATGAAACATAATTATAGGGAACTAGAGAGTGCTTATTAGACGAGTATTCAGAGGAGAAATTATAATCAGAAGTGTTTGACGACAAAAATTTGGCGAATTCTAAAGCTATGTCCTGTGGATATAGTAGATTGCCTTGAGAGGAGTTGAGTGAGAGAATGGGAGAGAAAGAAATATTGCCAGATAGTCTTCTTATATTTGACCAAATCATTTTAGGGTCAGAAGAGGAATTAATGCTGCTGGTAAATGTCTGGAAAGATTTAACTTTTGCTTGCTTCGCTTTTCTTCTGAAAATGGCATTAGCTTTTTATAAGCAACGAGGTTTGATGACGAACGGTTTTGTTTGAAATGATGCCATGTTTGTTGCTTATGCAGTCTAAGAGAAGATAGCTCGCTATCCCACCAAGGAGGGTTATGATTACGAGGATTAGGAGAGGTTTGTGATATAGATTAATTGGCAGCAGATCTTATAATCTTCTGAATCCTAGAAGTTTCCTGAGTAATGATATCTGTAGAAGGGAGGGTGTCTGAGTATCGTAAATAAAAGTCTTGAAATTTGGGCCAATCAGCTGAATCGGTGTTAAAAAATATTATGGGTTTGAAGAAGTTGGAATTATGTTAGGGGATTTTGGCTATGATAGGGAAATGATCGCTACCATGCAAATTATCTATACAATGCCAAACAACTTTGGGAGAGAGTGAAGTGGAACAAATTGTAAGATCTATATGGGTGAAGGTGGAATGAGTGGACAAATGGGTAGGGGAATCATCATTAAGGACAACACAGTCCGAACAGAGGACAGCATCCTCAATAATGCAGCCCCTGGAGTTAATTGAAGAAGAACCCCAAAGAGGGCACCAGGCATTGAAGTCACCAGCCAGTAAAAAAGGAGTCGAGCCAGAAGGGAAAAGGTTAAAGAATTCTGCTGAAGTAAAAGTTTGGTGAGGAGGGGAATATGCACAGATGATTATGATTTTTTGGGGGGAAGAAATTTCGATGGCAACGGAAGAGATATTCGAAGGAGATATYGGGAGAATATTATGCGGTATACTTCTCTTAATCAAGATTGCAATAACTTGTTTGCTTGATGTTTGCACGAACAACGAACGACTGTGAGACCGAGGGTTATTTTTTTGAAACTTAGCCGAAGGCCGCCAATACAGAAAGGAATTCTATGCAGAAAAGTAATGTGTTATACATAAGTACAACATTTCCTGTCATTGGGGTATTATTTGTTTTCTTTATTGCTTATGGTTCTTCTGTAAAATATGAACGTAAGGTAACAGTGATCATTAGTTAGAATGCAACACTTTTGTTATTGCGAACAAAATTAAATATTGAATAAAAGTTATTTTTGCAATATATATTATAAAATAAATGATTAGAAACGAATTGGTGAAGTGTTGGTGGATATAAAAGTTGAAAATATAACCATAAAATTCATTATAAATGGGAAAAACATGCATTTTAAATAGTTGAATTTTTGAACCTTAAATGCAAATATCTCAAAAACTATAAATCAGCGGCAACTATATATATATATATTTTTTTTTAATCTAGAGGAGCTCTTCTATGTGTACATACGCATTTTATTTACCATAACCACCATACCATACCATAAAATTTACCCCTTAAAAATTCTTGTTTTTAATTCTACTTTACGAATATATATGGCGAGTCCTATATGGCCCGTCATTTTAAAAAAAGTATATTTTGTTTTTGTTTTTAATGAAAAAATTCCATGCTTCGTGGTGTTCAATGTGTACTTTCGATCATTCCCTTATACTTTTTGTTATCATGTTAAACATATACTTCCAATCATTCATTTATACAATTATATTGATGTTTTTTAGTATTAACCTCGTCGAAGTTGATTTTTGTTTATTTATTTTTTGAAAAAAAAAAACATGAAAAATCTCACAAGAAAAAGATTATATTATTATGTTCGAAATTATGGCACCATTGATGTAAATCCGAAAGGGCACTATTGATTCATGCACTGACCGTTTTCGAATTATCGATACTTGAGACTGATCGAGAATTGATAAAAATGAGATATACACAATAGAAACATTTATAATTAATTTTGTTTAAATATTTTTTTTATTATGTATCTTTAATTTTTATCAATTCTCGTTCAGTCTCGAATATCGAGAGTATCGATATTTCGAAACCGCTTGTTGAATATCGAACAGTGGCGCCATGTATTGCGTAAATATCGTGCAAAATCATAATATTTTTTATTGTTTATATTACAAAAAACATAAAAATAGATAACGCGCCATATACATATATTCGTAAAGTGGAATTAAAAACAAGAATTTTAATGTAAGTACCGGGAAGACTTTAGTATACCGTCCCAGGATTTCGAGAATAAAATGGGTATGGTCGGATAGAGGAGATTCTCCAGATCACGAATATATATGGTTATAGCCGCAGGAAGCTTATAGTTTTCGAGATATTCGCGATTAAAGTTGAAATTTTGCAATATTTTAATTACATATTTCTGGTATTTAAAATTAATTTTTCACTTAAATTTTTTAATGTTATATACACTAACACATCACTTATTCATTTGCACACATTTATTTTATATAATATAGTGCAAAAATTGCTTTTAATGTACATTTAAATTATTGTTGAAATATGATTATTTAAGAATATCAAATGAATTACAAAGTCAAATAATCAGTGTTACCTTATCGACATCGTTTGTAAAATAACTAAATGAAATAAAGTGAACAGATTATACCCCAAATACGAGAATCAACAACCTATAAAAGAATAACTCTGGTCAGTCCAACACTGGGGTGTATCAGATTTTTTTCGCGCAGAACTCCTTTTTGCGTGGGCGGCCTTCGGCCGCGCTTCAAAAAAAATAACTCTGGTCGGTCCAACACCGGGGGGTACCAAATTTTTTTGGCGTAGAACTCCTTTTTAGGTGTATACATTTTTTTTGCTCCCGTAGAACACATTTTTACATTGGCGGCCATCAGACCGCTTAAATTTTTTACATATTTTTTATTGCTTATCAACGATTATGTTTCCTATATTCAGGGTATAATATTTCTTTATAATTTTTTTTTTGTTTTAGTTTGTAAAATATTTTASTATGGTAACACTGATTATTAGACAAATTTACAAATTTAATTTTACAAATTATGTCGATAAGGTAACACTGATTATTTGACAGTTTGTAATTCATTTGTTATYCTAAACAATAATATTTCAACAATAATTTAAATGTACACTAAAAGCAATTTTTGCACTATATTATATAAAATAAATGTGTGCAAATGAATAATTGATGTGTTAGTGTATATAAAATTGAAAAATTTAAGTGAAAAATTAATTTTAAATGCCGGAAATATGTAATTAAAATATTGCAAAATTWCAACTTTAATCGCGAATATCTCGAAAACTATAAGCTTCCTGCGGCTATAACCATATATACTCGTGATCTGGAGAATCTCCTCTATCCGACCGTACCCATTTTATTACCGAAATCCTGGGACGGTATACTAAAGCCGACCCAGCTATTTGAGTACATTTAACACACTTTATGCACATTTTTCCCTTTAAATTCATTTAATTAAACTGTAAACATTTAAACAGATTCACAATTAACACTTTTTGCTGGTTTTGTTTTATTTTAAGTTTAATTACACTCGTAGTGAGGATCATTTATGTGCTAACATTTATGAGGAAATAGAGCGCTGCCATATGAAAAGATGCAAATATCAGCAATTAGCTGAAAATTTTCTTTTCCGCTATAATTTATCTTTCTTTATTTTGTGCCCCAGTCGTCTCTTCTTTCCATCAGGCGACGAAATTTGAAGATTCCAGGCGAAGCCAGGTCCTTCTTCACCTGGTCTTTCCAATGGAGGGGATATCTTCCTTTTCCTCTGCTTCTCCCGGCGGGTACTGCGTCGAGTACTTTCAGAGTTGGTTCGTTTTCGTTCATTCGGACGACATGACCTAATTACGGCTACGCTGCCGTTGTCTTTTGTCCATGTCGTTGTATATCTCATACAGCTCATTGTTCCATCGAGTGCGATATTCGACTTGGCTAATGCACCATATAGCAGGACGGGAATAATGTGTGGCTTTTTGAGTTTGGTTTATGTTCACCGAGAGAGGACTTTATTTCTCAATTACCTACCTTGGCCAAGAGGTATCCTGCGTTGGATTTCATGGCTGACGTTATCTACAACTTCGAAGTTATGACTATTAACAGTGAAGTGGGAGCCAAGTCGCGAGAGCAGCGACTTTTGCCTTGTTCTCATTCACCGCCAGACCAATGTGTTTCGCTTCCTTATCCAGTCTGGTGAAAGCAGAACTAACGGCGCGGATATTGATCAATATCAGCGGCGTAGGCCAGCAGCTGTACGCTCTTATAGAAGCTTGTACCTGATCGATTAAGCGCTGCACCTTTAATAATTTTCTCCCGAAGTAGATTGAAAAAGTCGTACGATTATGATTCTTCTTGTCTAAAACCTCCTTTGGTATAGAACGGCTCGGACAGGTCCTTCCCCATCCTTACGTAACTTTTGGTATTGCTTTAAGTCAGTGTACACAGCCGTACTAGTTTTGTGGGGATTAGATTAATGAATAAGAATGAGCCGCGACCTTGGGGTTATTGTGCTCTCTTCTAAATTACAAGGACGCACCTTGCCCCAGCAAATTGATAAAGTCCAATATTCTGCTGGGTGCTAGTGAGGCGATGCGATCCTTATTCGGACACATGGGTCTAAGGGCCTTAGTCCTGCGTCTACAGATTGCTGTGCAGTCGATTAGCAGGTGGTCTGGTGTTTCAGGATAGATTATATTAGGATTCAGGAGGATAAGCCCATGTTATATAATGCCCATGTTACGTAAATGCTTATTCAGCTTGCAGTGGCTGTTATAAAATGCTACCAGTAGCTTGAGTTTGTCCCTAGGGAGGTTGATTGCAAATTTAAACCCCCCATTAGAAAATTGGCATGTCGCATGCCATGCATTTGTTGACTTTCTCTGCCTACTCCTTCCTTGCGGAGTAACTTCTTTATGGTATGGGGACCCACTCCAGTAAAGGGTTCGGATAGTACCATGTTCATGGAAGCTACCGGCTATACCTCTTGAACCGGACACCCAGATGAGGTAAACCTGGTTACGTTCCGCTAGGCTGTTCAGCCGTTCTCTGCACCAGTAGCGATTTGATCTCGTAGGAGGAGATCGCTCTTAGTACGGCTTGACTATGGTTATCGGCTCATTGCGGTGGAGATTTATCTCTATGCACCGACTTATGGCAAAGACTTCTGCCTGAAAAATGCTCGGAAAACTTCCCATATTTATTTAGAGCTTAGTGCGTGGACATTCAATCCATGCACCGATTTCCGACGTTTCCGAGCCGTCAGTGTACCACTTGATCGTACTATTCCTCGCCAGCAACCTGAATCGTTCTACTCACCCCTTGCTGCCAAGGGTAACCTTGAACTTCTTTTTGAAGTTAACCTTTTTGTTAATGCTGTCCCTCGGGAGAAGAGCCAGTGGTATTGTGCCACTTAACTCTTTCATCCTCTCGGACGAGATTAACCTAACTTTGCCACACCCCTCTGCCGTTATTTTTAGAAGTGTATGCTTTACTACTTGACCGATCACTAAATGAAGCGGTGTGAGTTCAAGCAGGACTTTCAGTGCTGCCTTCGAACAAGTGCGCATTGCCCCCGACATGGAGACACAAGCTAGTCGTTGCAGCTTCATAATTTGAAGCTCTACCGAAGTCGGCGAAGCTTTTGAGGCCCAAGCCACCGCTCCGTATGTGATTATCGGTCGCACAATCATGGTGTACAACCACCTGACAATCCTTGGCTTACAGCCCAGGATTTTCCCGCCAGCCGATTAGTGCTTTTGTCGCCTTGACAGGTCAAGCTTTTGTCAGGTCAATATGCTGCTTCCACCGCAAATTGAACTCCATCGCAAGACCATGATATATGACCTCATTGGTCTTCTCTACCACTCTGCCCTCAAGTGTAATGTTCCTGAGACCGGGAAGGGACCTACGTCTCATGAATTAGATGATGGTCGTGTTGGAGGAGTTGATGTTTAACTCAACCCAACTACACCACACTTTTGCCACGTTTAAACCTCTTTGTAGTAGGTCGCAGAGAGTGTCCTCAAATTTGCCTCTGGCTATAATTACAATGTCGTCCGCTCACCCTTGGCAGCGAATCCCATAGTCGGTTAGCAGTGCTAGAAGGTCGTCCACAACAAGACTCCATAGTAGGAGAATAGCACGCCCTCCAGTGGGCAGCTCCTTGTGGTGCCAAGACGGATACTTGTATTTCTTACTGTTTTTTCAGCAATTCTGGTGCGCAGTACGGCCTCTATTCATTTGCGCACCGGTGCTGCCACATTCCTTTTCTCCAGTGGCTTGCTTATACTTCTGTTATACGTGTTGTCAAAAGCACCCTCTATGTATAGGAAATCGCAAAGCATCACTTCTCTCTCCAGTGAACTCTCTATATCAGAGGTTAACTGGTACAGAGCAGTATTGGTCGATCTGCCTGCTCTCTATGCATTATGAGCAGCATGCAGGGTTGCACTTTTCAGCGCCTTCGATCTTATTTCATGATATACGATCTTTTCCATAGTTTTTTAGTAAGAAAGAAGTTAGATTTTGTGCTGTCAAAAGTTAGACTAATTTATTTAGCCAGTGAATAGTTCTTCCTACCTACTTTTGGTATGAAGATCACCAGAAGATGCTTCAAATGGTGGAAGAGGATGGAAACATGTTGAACTGTCTTTTCATGTCTGACGAG
>NW_017536664.1:304022-314581 GCF_001853355.1 Bactrocera latifrons | reverse complement strand
GTTTAATTAATCGAACCGCCTCTTCCACATTAGTGTTGTCCTCGTGAAAAACATTAACTTCTCCTACTTGCTCTGGTACAGCTAGAGCTCTGAATTCGGGATCCAAAAGTTGAGAGGCAGCTCTCTCATCGGCTATTTCTTCCTTTGAAACATGCAGGTTTCCCAGGATCCGTTGAAGCTCGTTGGATAAAAATTTGTTATATTTGAGCTTATTCTGCTCAATTTGCTCCTTGTGCGCGTTGCAAACACTCTCGACATCATTACTTAAGAGCTCGGCCTCCTCATTTCTCCATGGGTAAAACATCATGGCAGTTTCTCTGAAGAAATCAGCTCTTGAATTTTGAACTCTAAAACGTTTCCAGCGTAGAATAAGTGCTTGCTTCCGTTTCCTTAAAAATCCTGATCCATCTTTTAATGCCATTGGAGGTGCAGCTGTCGTGTCATCCACGTTTTCTACTTTATTGCAGTCTTCATAATTAAAAGAAGTATTCCTACTTGTTTTGCAAAATCCGAACCATGCTGCAAACTCTGCTAAGCATAGTTCTTCCAATTGATCGGGCCTTTGAGAGTACTGATCCAGTACACTCGGTACATATATATCCGTAGAATTCTCCTGTAAAGCATCCAATTCACGTCTGGGCTTAAGCATCCTTACTCGATTGTTTGGATGTGATGTATTTATAAATATCTCCCCATTACTCGCTTCCGATAAATGCAGTCCCAAAATATTATAAGCTGCTTCTTGAGCCGAGCGGTTTACAAACTTGTTTCCGATGTGCTGCAGTTTTCTTTTAATGGAGAAATTTCCGTCATTTATTTCCTACGTGGCTTGCCGCAGTAGTGTTGATACTTCTCTATTGGATTTATTTAAATAATTAATTATATAGCTGCAGAAAGCGTAGGCGTCCAAAATGAATTTAATATCCATATTTGCTCTATGCAAGTTAAGGATATTTTTATTGTAGGCATTTAGAAGTCTGTCTGAAAATTTTCTCTTTTAGAAAATGTGTGGCTTTTTTACAGATGAGCGAAGAGCAAACTTGGCAACAGCCAAAAAATTTTCAAAGCAGTTCAGCCGTATTATTTCTTCTTCTGCGAGATCCGTCAGATTTAATGGCTCCTGTATTTTTATAAATTGAAGTTTGTGTTGCTCAATACCTTCTTCATTCTCCAAGGGGAAAAGAATTTCTGTCCGCGGCATCGGCGGATATGGCATGTGTAATCGGCACACTCGTTTTCCATGCAGGTCTCTTATGCAAGCTCGACCATGTCTGTGTTTTTGGTACTGAATAAATTCCTGTAAGCCCAAATCATCACCATCAGTCGTAATGTGTCGGTCGATGAAAGTTTGAACTTCAGTTGTGTTGGTGATTCCATCACTTTCCAATTGCGGCGCATCGCTTAACCAGTACATCCCATGACAATGTGGAGATCCCCTATTGTGAAATTCAATTCTGTAATAGTAACGGACTACTAAATGTACTCCAAACCGTCCATTTTTTAACAATTTCAGCATTTGGCGGAATCGATTGTCGAAATATCTGGAACATGTAACTGGATCTRTCCTTATGAGTCTCGCCTTTTCAGAACTTGATAAGGCAGTGGCCTCTTCTTCCKAAATGTCTACTTTATCTACTACTTTCTTTAATATGACCAACAGCTCCGGCCATTTTGTCTCTGCAGCTGACGTTATAAAAAATTTTGGATGCCAAACTGACGGATCATGGCTAAAACTTTTTTCTTTTCAGCCTCCGAATGTGCAGGAGAGGATCGAAGTCCTTTGAGGATATTCATCATGCTGGATAAGGTTTCTGACAAAATTTTCATCCCTCACATTTGCAGCAGTTATATTTCTTGATCCAGACTTTTTACGCAGCCAAATAGAAATAGCATTTTTGATGCGCTCCAACTCGTAGAACTTATAAATATACAGAAGCACGTCCACACGCACGCAACGTCGATCATAGCGTCGTATTTTAGATCGCGCAATTTTGCTATAAGTTGTCGTGGATGTCCTCTTCTTTCCGCAGTAAATTGTTGGATACGACAATTTATGAGCATCATCGTCGGTTGTAACATCCCTTGGACATCTATCAGCCAATCACCTGACATTTGAATGTTGTGCTTGACGCAGAGCTCCGTATCCAACATTTTTATTTGGTGAGGGAACCAAGTGCCCCCACAACACACGCATATTTCAGTAGGCTCTTGTTTTTTATTAATAATGCGTACATATCAAAGATGTTGACAGCTCGACGTTGACGTGCTTATTCTTCTAGCAGTGCATCAGGAGAAGGTTCACGACGTCTTCTGATATTCCTCCTGGCTTGCCTTTTGCTCTCCAACTGACGATTTGCGGGATCCGACCTATGCAATCGTACTCTTTCCAACGTTGAGTTCCTGCTCGTTTGCAAGTTGTTGCCTGGTTTGCTGGCGTGTCACTTTTCTTTGAGAAGAATTTAAAATTTGTTCACGACGTCTTCTTATTGGATCTCCTCGACGACTTCTCCTCAATGCTGCATCTCGTTGCCTTTCTTCTTCTCTGTTTATTGGATTCTGGCGTCGTACAGAACGTTCCATTGTGTCGCGCTCCTGCTCCTGAGCTCTATATTCCGTATTCAAGCGCCTGATTGAATGTCCTATTGTGTCGCGCTCCTGCTCCTCTGGTGTTGCGTTCCTGCTCCCCTGCTCTATACTCCGGATTTAAAAGCCTATTTAAATGATCCGCGTTGTTGCGTTCCTGCTCCTCTGCTCTATACTCCGGATTTAAACGCCTATTTAAATGTTCCGCGGTGTTGCATTCCTGCTCCTCTGCTCTGTGAAGCCGGTTTTGTCGCCTATTGGAACGTGCAGAACTGTACCGAATTCTCTCTGCATTACGGAACTCCAAATTTGAACTGCGTAATTGTGCAATATAGTCGGCGTTCCTCATTCGATTTATTTCCAAATTTTGGCTATATTGTTGTCGGCTTCGATTCAAAGCATTGCGACGTCTTTGTTCCTGCGACTGCCTAGATACTCTTGGCATTTTATAAATTAATATAAAATATTTATACCAATAAAAAATACACAAAAAGATTAATAATAAATAAATTAATAATAAATAAATAAAAATATATTAAAAAAAAATAATAATGTTTCTTTATAAAGGATTTTTTCGATAAATTTGATAGTCGCTTGTGCTGTTCTAAGTTTAAGCTGTAGGCGTAAACTGTAATCCGTTGAGTTTACACCCTATTTATAAAATTTTTAGAACCTTATATGTAAAGTCCTTCCTACAGTTACACTTTACCTAACCTCCCAACTTTTTTTTCTACCTACGTTTTGTGTTGTTCTTACCTATCAGTTAATTAGGGTTTTAATACAGGACAATAATGTTGACAAAATTACCTTCTACCTAAAATTGTTTTGCCTACCAACCAGTTTATTAGGGTTGAATAAATATGCTTAAAATTTCAATTATTCATATCTGGAAAAATTTGGGATTTATTTATTATACGACTAATTTTTTAATCATCTTTTTGCTAATTATCTTATGTGCCATATATATTCTTGTCAAAAAAAAATCTTCTATAAAAAAATTTATTATATAATTGTCTGATCTGTAAAATTTCCCTGAATACTGTATTCATCAAGCAATTTTAGGGAAAATACTAAGGCGTTAATTACAAAACAGGCCTTGCAGCGGTTTTTTAGACCTCAGTTATACTTTCTACCTACCCATCGAACTACTTGTATGTTTAGTTCCTACCTAACAGTTAATTAAAGTTTTAAGACATGATACTTATGTTTAAAAAATTAATGTTCTATTATTAATAATATATAATAAAATATGCGTCTAAAAAAATTTGAAATTTAATTATTTTATGGCAAATTAAAAAAATAATTTTCTCCTTACTCTTATGTTATAATAATCATTTGTTTAGAATATATTATTTGTATAGTGGATAATTCTGATTACGAAATAGAAAAAACAATGTAGAATATTAATTAGGTCCATTACACCTACAAACCATATTATATTGGGGATAAAATTGATTTGCTATTTTATGAAAAATGTAATTCATGTCAATTCAATTTTGTAATGATATTTAGCCAAAGTTGCCCATATATGAATTTGATTTCGATTTTTCTGTTTGTATGGCAGGTTTTGTTATCTGACCTTCAAAATTTCTTCAACTATTGTATTGTATCTTAAAWTTTTTTTCGGATATTATATAATTACCGTAAGCAGTAATCCATGTCAAATTTCGTAAAGATACCACGTCAAATGCGAAAATTTTCATGAAGATACCACGTCAAATGCGAAAGTTTGCCATATAAGCCCTTCACTCCGATCGCTCAGTTTGTATGGTAGCTGTATGCTAGTTAACCGATCTGAACAATTTCCTCGGAGATTACATTGTAGCCCTAGAAAATAATCTGTACCAAATTTGGTGAATATACATAGTCAAATATCAAAGTTTTCCATACAAGAACTTGATTCCGATCGTTCAGTTTATATGGCAGCTATACGCTATAGTAAACCGATCTGAACAATTTTTTCCGATATTGCATTGTTTCTATAAACAATAACTCATGCCAAATTTCGGGAAGATATATCGCCAAATGTGAAAGTTTTCCATGTAAGAACTTGATTCGATCGCTCAGTTTGTATGGTATGTGCTATAGTTAACCGATCTGAACAATTTCTTCGGAGATTACATTGTTGCCTTAGAAAATAATCTATACCAAATTTGGTGAAGATACATAGTAAAATGTGAAAGTTCCATACAAGAACTTGATTCCGATCGTTCAGTTTATATGGCAGCTATATGTTACAGTGGTCCGATATTGGTCGCATCGACAAATGAGCAACTTCTTGAAGGGAAAATGACGTACCCTTTTCAAAAGGATAACTTAAAAACTGAGGGACTAGTTCGTATATATGCAGACGGACGGACAGACAGACATACGGACATGGGAAAATCGACTCAGCTCAACATACTGATCATTTATATATATACTTTGTAGGGTCTCCGACGCTTCCTTCTGGGTGTTACAAACATCGTGGCAAACGTAATATACCCTGTTCAGGGTATAAAAACAATATCAAAAATGTATTGAATTGGATACAAAGTTGATCAAACTTCTGGTTTATTTTTTGCCGACCGCATATATCGTGTTTTACTGAAAATAATGTATATTTGTGCCTAAAATGTATAAAAACGGGTGGAAACTTATCCTAGTCGCCATATCAATATCATCGATTTTCTACTTTACTACATAAACTGGTGATGGTAAGTGCTCCTTAATGAAACAATGGAACCATATTAAAAGTATGTGGTATTGCCACAAATAGATAAAATCTACTAATACATATTATATACCCCTTATGCTAATATATAATTTCAAACTTCGGGCGGGGCCTTATATGTATCTTATATATTACTCTTTGAAAAAATATACGTATTGCGTTCTAGTTGCCTGTTGACCTTAATCGAGCTTATACAATCTTCTATAAGAAGGTACAGCTGCTGCCGCGCCGTTAGTTCTGCTTTCTCCAAAGACGAATGTACGAAAACCCTCCAGCTCTGAAAGTATTCGGCGCAGTACCCAATCGGGAAGTAGAGAAAGAGGAAGACCTCCACTCCGTTGAAAGGACCAGACGGAGAAGGACCTGTCTTCGCTTGAAACCTTCAATTGGCGCCACCTTGCGAAAATGAGCCTCAAACAAAGAGCCAACATTAAATTTTGTTTTAAAATTGGTAAAGCTTTTACCGAAACGTTTCAGTTGATGAAACAAGTTTTTGGTGATGATTGCCTATCCCGTAGCAGAGTGCACGAGTGGTCTCAATGTTTTCATAAATGACGATCAACATGTTGGCCAATCAAAATCCATGATCACCAGAAATTCCATCGAAACTGTGAGTGAATTCATCAAAACGGAAACCATCATTGAAATTCATGGAAATGGAATTGAGCATCTCCAAAACATCCATTTATCGTGTTTTGACCGAACATTTGCTCTTACGAAAGATGTGTACACGTTTTGTTCCGCACTAATTGATGGACGATCAAAAAGTGCTCTTATCGATCGACGCTTGTGACCGATTATTTGACCAAAAATGACATTTTAACCATTAACCACTCCCTGTATTCACCTGATATGGCACCGTGGGACTTCTACCTTTTCGGAAAAATGCATTCGCCCATGAAAGGAAAGCGTTATGCAGATGTAGAGGCCATTCAAAAGGCTTGCAAAATAAATTGATTTTGCTGAAAAAAACATTTATGTTTTTTTTTTTAAGTCCAGCAAATTAAGCGACAGCGACTGGGTTGGATTGGTTATCAAGATACATATTATTAACAAACTAAATATGCTCTCTACTCTTTCGTTAATCGTAAATCTGCTATAAATATTAAAAATAAACTGATTATTTTTAAATAATTTTTGGGACAATAATATAGCAAATTATTACTTATGGGAGTAATCCGTTAATTTGGCTGCCGCTATCCCGAAAGTGAGAAGTACGCCTCATTATCACAATAAATAGTTTTTGTTCCAGGGAAGGAATTAATCAACTGGAGGATGGGTATATTTACATCCGTTATTGTCCGCGACGGTATCGGTTGAACTACTGCGAATTTAGAGATTTTATCAATCTCAATCTCAGTAATTGTCATTGTAATGGGTTTACCATTCTGCGAGAGGACTGCGCCAATGCCGTGAGCGGAGGCGTCTGTGGTTAGGTCAAATTGTGTTTTTAAAGTCTGTATACATTAAGATGACATCTTCAGACGCCAGGATGTTTCTTAATCTTTCGAAGGCAATGCGTTGCGCTTCACTAAAATCAATGGGTACCCTTCTAGACTTGTGTTTACTTACTGAGCCATTTTCACTTTTTAGGATCTCAGTTAGAGGTCTTGCTATGGAGGCGAACTCTTTTACGAAACACCTGTAATAGCTTGCTAGCCCTAGAAAGGATCTGAGGCTGAACAAATCCTTAGGTTCAGGATATTCCTGAACGGCTTTGACCTTTGCGGGGTCAGGTTTTGCCCCACCTCTTGTTACTATGAAACCGAGATATTCCACACTTGTTTTAAAAAAATGTGTTTTTTCTCGTGACACTTTCATGTTGGCCTCACACAGTTTTTCCAAAACCCAATTTATATGTTTGACATGTTCCGATTCATTTTCGGAAAAAATTATGACGTCATCGACGTAAACATAGCATGATTTGCAAATTTGTTTGCGTAAGACGTCGTCGATCGCCCTCTGGTAGATGCTTCCAGCATTTTTCGACAAAACTCATATTTCCCACCGTTAACGGAAAAAGACGTTTTCTCGCCGCACACAAGCGGCGGGGACAATCTGATGGTAGCCTGACTTTAAATCTAAAGTCGTAAAGTACTTGGCTTTCCCTAAGTTTGCCAGTATCATTGAAATATTCGGCATTGGGTACTTATCGGCAATAGTGTGCTCGTTGAGCTTCCTAAAACCAATAACCAGACGTTTGTTTTTGTTGCTTAACTCGTCGTAACCCTTTTTATCTATGACCCAGGTTAGGTTATTGTAAGGGGACCTTGACGGTCTAATGATTTTATTGTGTAGCAATTCTCTTATTTCCTTTTCGACAAAATCTGCTACTCCCATTTGGTGAGGGTACAACTTCCAATAAATAGGCTCGTTATCTTTGGTTCGCGCCCAGCTACGATAGCAGATCAAGGCCTATGATTCCGTCGAACAGTGTTAGACTATCCAACACAAAGAATGGGGATGTTACCCCGAAAATATTTATCAGGCATTTCTGTTTGATTTTATTGGACCCATCGATAAAGTTCACATTAAACGGGGAGTCTACCGGCTTTACGCCTTTAAGCTACTTTACGGGCCTGACATAATTTTTTGCCGCCGCCGTGTCAATTAAAAACCTTAGTGGTTTCTTAGCCAACGTCCGCTCAAGGAACGGTAGCCGGGAATGGGCTCTAAAAAATGAATAGAGTCATTTTTATAGTCAACCCCATTTTCATTGTCTACCTCTGCTACTGCAGCTGCGGCAGCAACATCATACGCTTGGAAATCCTGATCAACATCCGAATGATTCAAATTGTTGATCCTTTGACGCTTAAAATCTATCATACGCTCTGAATTATTCTGTCTCTTATTTCCCTGAACGGGAGTACTGTGAATACCGGCAGCTTGTGCCTGTTGGTATTCCGTTGGGTGCCTAAATTTAAACGAACTAGGATCGACGTCCATAGGTTCGGGGCCTCTACCGTGAAAATCCTTAGCACTTTCGCGTTGCCTAAATGATGAAGCCTTTCATGCATTATTTCTGCCCTGACTCTTGAAGTAATGTGGATTTTTCGCGTGATTAGCATCGCCGCCACTATTCTGTGAATAATTATTTTGCCGCCGAGTTTGGGATTTTTGACCCCCTGACTTTTGAGCTCTCTCTTCGGCATTTTTAGCGTAAGTTGCCGCGAACATGTACCTATTGTGACTCGACTCGGCCTAGCGGGCTAGTGCCAAGGCACTTGGTAGATCCTTTGGTCTAGCTGGGAATACAGCCTGGTGTAGGGGTCTTTTTAAACCCGATACGAACGTGTTTAGGGCATCACGTCTAAATTTTTTATTTAGGACAGCTGCAGCAGCTGCATCATATGTCATAAGTGTTTTATTTATTACGAGAGTCAGTTTCCTTTCTATCTCAGCATAGTACTGTGACAGGCTCAAATCGCCCTGACGCAAGGTATCTAACTCTTGTTGGAGAATGCGCACTGGAGTTTTTCAGCGTAGGTGAAATCTAATCGTGCCACAATGGCCTTAAAATTTAAAACTCTGTTAAATGAGGCCAGTGTATTATTCGCTGAACCCCTAATTTTATTCCGAATAATAGATACTGCCTCATAATGCTTTACGCTGCCTTCATAAGGTTCGAATAATTCGTAGGCGGCCATCGCTGCCTGCCTCCACGAAATATATTCCTCTTGTTTACCATCAAACTCTGGCAATGACTTGACGAGGTCTAACGTCTGACTAAACGATTTTCCCTGCACTATCGCAATTTTCTGGTAGCTTTCTACTTCAGGGGTCGTGACCCTCAATGCACTCATCTCGTTCCTAACTTCACTAATTTTTTCATCAATAACCTGTCTCCATTGAGCGGTCTGTGCCGCCAATGCGGTTTCTAACACCGCTTGTACCTGTCTTGCGTCCATACCTGTTTCTGTTTCCACTACGTCTGCTACATGTAACGTGCTAGTATGGTTTATCAATTCCTGCACTGAGTTATCGTAAAGCTCTTTATCGTGAGGGGGGTGGCTCATTAGACCCTGAACAACTAACACACATAAGTATTTTTTCACTCAAACGCGTCACAATTGTTAACGGCCACCAAAGAATAAAAAAAATAAACAAAAAGATCACTTCACTCTTTATATAATGCTGCGTTATTAGTTTCACAAATGATGACGATTGGCTGTGCCATTCACTTACATGATTTTTCAATAAATATGGTAATTCCGTTGCCCTGTAGCTGGGTTGTTGATTGTTGATCGCTAATTTTCCTCTTCGAGCCCCACGTTGGGCGCCAATTAAAAATGTATGTATTGAAAATGTATGCTGTGATCAACTTTATTGGCCAGGACGTGTGCTCCGGCTTAAGTTTAACTTAAATCTGACTTAGCCTAAACCCTATTTTAACCATTAAGACCTAAGAAAGCACATCCAGTAGTCGGCGCTGCCGGCTTTGATGTCTGCGTCGTGCTGACTCAGCTTCATCAAATTGTTTATGCAATTGGTGATAGTGCAAGCAACAATCGCTGTTCAACTGTTTACGCAATCGGATATTGACACTGTTTACTTAATCTGCAAGCTTTAGTGGCGATCGTTGCCCACACAATCTGCTGATGAGGCAAGATGTTGTATTGGCCTCACCACATTCGTACCCAACTGGAAATTGGGCATTATGTGTTAACTTACACACGTAAATATATGAACAAAATGTGCATAGTTCCACTGGTCATGAGTTTGCAAACACGAACGCTGAATTCTATTAAAACTTTCTCAGTAAAGATTAGTATGTAAAAGTGTTTGGTTTTTTGAACAGAATGCGCTTAAGGTTATTATACATAAGATATATATATCGAAATTATAGCAACGACACTCAGATACGGTATATTGCATTTAAACAAAGTTTAATCCATAATAAAACCTTACATAAGTTTGACTTGGAGTTAGAGTTTAGATATCATAGTAATTAATTTTCGAAATACCGAAGTAAGCATTGGCGTAATTATATATTTCTTGGTTTGAGACCTCATTGCATTTCAATCGAATTAAAAATAATGTCATATTTTTTAACACATTACATATAAGTAACAATTTTACACATTTATTTTTATTTAGTAAGTAGTATTTATTAAGATCTTACAACTTCGCTTATTGACTAACGACTCGCTTGAGCTTCGCTCAGGAGAGCGAGTCGAAATCTTAGCTCTAAGCAGAGAAGGTACATAAACAGTATGTATAAATAATTAGTACATACTTGCATATGTCACTCCTCCCACCAAAA